>NC_064812.1:48537086-48700369 GCF_023721935.1 Panthera uncia | reverse complement strand
CCGCCTCCTCCCGCCCCGCCCACCACCACTCCCAGTGCTCTGATTCAGATAAACTCAATATTTTAGATCTAACCCTGCTGCTGCCAGAGTTATTCCCCTCAAATGTGATTCTTGTTATTGAAACCCTTTGGTGTCTTATCAGTTACCTTTATGATAAACTTTAAACTACTACGCTTGGTATATTTTGAATACCATGTAAACTATTCCATAGGATGCTGTGCAGTTTAGTTTACTCAGTTTGCCTGTTAACCTTATCACTTGACACTATCCCTACCTTCCATTCTCCAGCCATTCTAATAGTTCTCCAAATGCACCATAATTTCTGTAATTTTCTCTTGGAGAATTATACTTCAAGAAACAGTTCATTCAAAGGAAGACACAGTTCATTCAAAGATACCTTCTCTGTGAACTGTCTCCTGATTCTGATAGTTTGGATTATCCACTTTTTCTTGTGTGCCCCAGATGTTCTACTTTACATTTTGCATCTATTTTAGTAACTGTAACACTGAAAGGTATTTATTTGTTTACAGGTTTGTCTCCTCACTAGACTATGAGCTCCTTGAAAGAAGGAATCCTGTCTTACTCATCTTTATATCCCCAGTGTCTAGCACAGCTCCTGGTACATAGTAAGTGATTAGCAACTTCTTTTTTGAGTAAGACTCTATTTTAACACTCTTAACTCCACATATTGACGGTTACTTATACTGATCTAGACCTATATTGTCATAACAAAATATGATTGTAGACTTTTAACACTTTTGAGGCACAATTTTCTCATCCATAAGATGAGACTAGTACCCCCCCACTCATACAACATTATTGTAATACCAGATTAAAGAATATATATAGCAGTGCATTATATTTTAAGTGTCATACAACTTTATGTTGTTAAGTGTGGGAACTAATCGTATGTTGAAATTGATCATTTTATTTGCTGTGTTCCTTTTAAGGCAAAATGGTACCATTTTTGAACCATTTCTGTCATGTTTTGCAGTTACTGATTACCAGAAGCATGTACTCAAAATAACGAATCCTATGCCTGTTTATCTTTTTTGCTCTGCAGTTACCTTTCTATCTAATTGACTAATAAAGTCTCTCAATTTTCTTTTAATCTGCTTCCAAATGAATTAACATCTTCACCTTTCCTTAGATCCCTCATCCATTGTTCAGAGGAAGAAGTGTCTTTTTCTTGGAAGACTAATCACATCATCTGTGACAGCTATGCCTTTCCCTTTTTTTTCCCTCACAGGCTATAGACATCATACTTGATGGATTAGTGATCTACACTTTACCTACTTTCTTGCCTTCCATGCATTCTTTAAATTTTTAGAAGTTCTGTAATTTTAACATGCCAGATTATATGTAACATATGGAAGTTAATAATAAAAACAAACATTTGGGAACCAACCACTTAAGAAGTAGGTCAGTACCTACACAGTTAAAGAGCTACCTGTGAGCACGTCTGTAACTGCATGGTCCTGTCTTTCTCCCATCCCTGAAGTAACTGCTGTTCTGAATTTTTTTTTATTCCGATTTTTTTATCTCTTCTTTTCCTTAGTTGCATTACCACAAATGTATTTTTTTTTGTTTTGAGTATAATAAATGTTCTTTTTATAGCCTTTGTAAACCTTGCACAAAAGGCATTTTAGTATAGAGGAAAACCTAATTTACAAATCTTTATACGTTCCAGAGAAAATATTCAAGTATCATAAAAGAATACATAGAAAAATTTCAGTGTGCACATTCATATTTATAATTAAATAATCATGGAGACTTACTTTTGGGCTGTGCTTATTGCCTCACCATATACAAAATGAAGTGCCTTATCCAGAGGACAGAAATATAGCAGAAGTATTCTCACATATTAGTTTCTTTAGTTTGTGCAGAAATGTTTCCATTAGATTCATAGTGTACTCCTTGGAAGAGTGACAGTTTGTCATTTGATTGCCTTTGGACCTTAGCAGTTCTTTAATGGGCTTCATTCAGTTTGTTGATTGTATAAGCATTTGAGACTCAGAATCCACAATGCCACCATGTTTTTGGATTTCTTTTTCTTTTTTTTTTTAATTTTTTTTTTTCAACGTTTTTTATTTATTTTTGGGACAGAGAGAGACAGAGCATGAACGGGGGAGGGGCAGAGAGAGAGGGAGACACAGAATCGGAAACAGGCTCCAGGCTCCGAGCCATCAGCCCAGAGCCTGACGCGGGGCTCGAACTCACGGACCGCGAGATCGTGACCTGGCTGAAGTCGGACGCTTAACCGACTGCGCCACCCAGGCGCCCCTGGATTGCTTTTTCAATCATGGAAGTGTGGCATTTTCAAAGGAATTGCATAGCAAAAGATGAAGTCATGATAGCTGCCAAAAGAATTCATTTCTTTCTTCTTTGTGTTTAAGAGTTGGAAGTATTTCTTGATGACCTTAGTTTAGAATGTTAAATCTTAGACGTGGGACTGAGTAAGAGGAAGATGACCTCAGTGGAGAGTGTTAAATCTTAAAGGTGGGACTGAGTGAGGCTCAGAACTCCATTTGTATTTTTTTTTCATTCACTATTACATTTCTAAGACCCATTCAATGTTGTTGCCTGCAACTGTAGTTCATTCATTCTCATTGCTGTATAATGTTCCATTATTTGAGTTAGCCTAATTAACTTAACCATTTTTCTACCAGTGGACATTTGAGTATCAGGTTTTTTTGTTGTTATTTTGAAGTATGTTTACACTTGGCACACAGGTAAAAAATTTTCGTATTCTATATCTAGAATTGTTCATTGAAGGATATGCAAATGTTCAACTTTATATGATAATGCCAAATTGTTTTCCAGTGATTGTACCAATTTTAACACCTACCAGCAGGATTTTACCAATTTAAACACCTAGTCACAGTGGGGCACCTGAGTGGCTCAGTTGGTTAAGCCTTTACTTCTGCTCAGGTCATGATCGCATGGCTCATAAGTTCGAGCCCCACATCAGGCTCTGTGCTGACAGCTCAGAGCCTGGAGCCTGCTTTGGATTCTGTGTCTCCTTTTCTCTCTACCCCTGTCATGCTCATGATCTTTCTCTCTCTCAAAAATAAACAAACATTTGAAAAAAAAAAAAAAATGAAACACCTGGCAGCAGTGTATAAGAGCCACCATTGCTTTACTTTTTTTTTTTTTTTGCCATTATTTGGTACTGTCAACATTTCTAGTTTTTATCATTCTAGTGAGTTTAAAAATAACATTTCGTGTGGTCTTGAGTTTCTCTGATGAATAATAAGATTCTGCATCTTTTCACGTACAAATTGACCTTACAAGTTTCCTTATTCTATAAAATTCCTGTTCAGGCTTTTTGCCCATTTGACTACTTGTGTTGTTTTATCTTATTTTTTATAGAAGTTCTCATATAGTTTAAATACTAATCTTTAATCAGCTTTATGTTTTATAAATATCTTATAATTTATAGATTGTCTTTTAGTTTGGTTTATAATATTTTATGATAAACAGAAGTTCTTGGTTTCTACATAGTAAAAATATTTACACTTTGCTTTTTTGGTTAGTAAGTTTAAGAAATCCTTCTGTTCTGGGAGGGCACAAAACAGTTTTCTGCTCTAATTTCTTCTAAAAATTTTAAAGTTTTCCTTTCGTATGTACATCACTAGTCCATCTTGAATTGATTTTGTGTATGATGTAAAGTGAGGATCCAATTTAATTTTTTCATATAGGTAATTTCAGTCTTATTTAGTAGTCCCTCTTTTCCACAGATCTGCATTGTTATGTCTGTTACATGAGGATGTCCTTACATACCTTGGTCTATTTTGGGGCTCCCATTTCATTTCATTTATTTCATCTTGTTTATCTTGTTTTATTTACCTTCTATCAGTCTTGGCAGGCATTTGTTTGTTTTAGTGTTCTTTTATTAAAATAATTTTTTTAATGTTTATTTATTTTTGAGAGAGACAAAGAGAGACAGAGCACAATCAGGGGAGGGGTAGAGAGAGAGGGAGACACAGAATCTGAGGCAGGCTCCAGGCTCTGAGCTGTCAGCACAGAGCCAGACACAGGGCTGAAAATCACGAACTGCAAGATTATGACCTGAGGCGGGGTCAGACACTCAACTGACTGAGCCACCCAGGTGCCCCTGTTTTAGTGTTTTCTAAGAACTCTGACTCTGTCGATTCTTTCTGTCACCTTTTTTCTATTTCATCAGTTTCTGTTCTTTATTATTCCATACTTTTTTGGGGTTTTTTGCTGTTAATTTCTTTCTAACTTAACAGATTGACCTTACTAATTGAAAGTTGAAAACTTACTAATTTTCAACCATTTTTCTTTCCCTAGTATAAGTTTTTAAGGCTATAGATTTGCCTCTAAGTTGACTTTTCTTGTATCCCACAAATTTTTATATGGTATGTTTGTTATCTTCCAGTTCTTGCTTGTTTTTTTTTTTTTTTTTTAATTTTTCAGCATGACTTCTTCTAACCTATGAAATATTTAGAAGTTTTTTTTTTCTCTATTTGTGTTTTTTAAAATTTTTCTTCCATTATTGATTTTTGAACTTAATTGTATATGATCAAAGCCTGGGAACAATATGATTGATATATATTCTTTGAAATTCAGTGAGATTTTCATTATCTTCCAGTATATGTATTAGTTTTCTGTATGCCTCATATATGCTTGAGAAATGTTTCTTCTTTCTTTCTTTCTTTCTTTCTTTCTTTCTTTCTTTCTTTTTCAAGAGTGAGCACGGAGGGGGAGAGAGAGGGAGAGAGAACCTTAAGCAGGCTCTGCGCCCAACATGAAACCTGGGCGGGGCTTGATCTTGCCACCTTGAGATCACGACCTGAGCCAAAATCGAGTTGGACACCTAACTGAGCCACCCAGGTGCCCCAAGAATGTTTATTTTCTAATTGTTTGGTATATGATTCTGTTTAAGTTCTGCTTATTCATTTTGTTTTTATTTTTATTTTTGACCTATGAAAAATTGGAGTGTGTTGAAATCACCCATGACAATGCCAATATGTCAGTTTCATCCTGTAGTTCTAAAAATCCTTTGAGGCTTTTTTTTCCCTTGCCAAGAGATGGTGAATTTTGTTTTGTCTTGTCTGGATAAATATTTGATTTGCTCAGGAATGTTTCAGGGCAGTAAGAGTAGGAAAAAGCACAGGATGTAGAGGTCTATTCTGAATAATCCTTTCCCCTCATTTTAATCTTATTCATCAGAGAGAGTGGCATATTTTCAGTACTGCACTTATAGGCTGGATTCTTCAGGTTTCTTTGGCTCAGGTGCAGAGTTGGAATTTTGATCCTTTTAGCATGTTTCCTTTCAGACTCCTTCCATTTGTCTTCGTTCCCTTCCTATCTTAGGCCATGATGGAGTTCCCACTTCTACCTTTTTGGACACTCACCCCATCTAGTTTATTTTCATCTTCCCAGGTTCATCCTTCCTGAGATGATAGAGCTGGACCTACTTTCCCCCCATGCCTTGTAGGAGATTGCTGCTCTGTTTGAGCTCTGAAATCAGCACAAGGATTAGCACTTCACCAAGCTTCCTCTTTTAATGGAGGGGACAGCATTACCTTCAGCAGCTAATCAGGTTTGGGTGGATTAGAAGTTGGAGAGTGGCAGTCTTCTGCCTTACTGTTTTATTTTCCAGACATCTCACTTTCTCTCCTTCATGCATCCTGCTCTGACTTCTGACAGATGCAGCTGAAGTCCCAGTTTGAGATGACTCACTTCCTGTCCTTGACCATTCTTGTTCTGGAGTTTCTTTGCCTTGCCAGTTTGAGTGTCTCTCCTAGGGCTGTCATTCTAGTTTGGGTTCATCTAACTGATGCTGCATTGTCTCCTGTTACTTGTGTAGCTGCTTTTTTTACTTCTTATTATTCTGTTATAGCTGGGTCAATAGGCTTTGCTGCTCCAAACATAGAATCTGCTCCACTAAACTGGGAGGTGCCAGCCAAGGAGTCCTCTTCCTTAGGAATACTCTGCAGCTTTAGATTCAGTTTGGTTCTTTGGGAGAGACCTCTGTCATCATGTCTCTAATCATCCCCAGAATAATTGTCTTTGGAGCTCCTCACTGACCATCATGTCTATCATATTGGTCTTCATGGTGGTCCCACTCCCTCTGTAGTCATCATCCCTTAGTAGCCACTACCACATTCACTTCTGCTGTTTATCCTGGAGCCATAGCTTCAATCATAGTCTCTGCTGTGTTGGTCATTTTAGCAATCCTGGCCTCCATAATGATCATGATATTTGTCTTCACAGCTGTCATCACCTCTTCTAGGTAGTCATCCAAGCTGTGTGTTTGGATGTTTTCTGAGAATCCTGATTTCTTCCTCAGCCAGAAGAAAAACCATCCTTGTCTTTAACTTGAGCTTAATCAGGAGTATCCATTGGAATTTTAACCAGAAACTCTTCATTGAGGGCATTGAGCAAAGAAGGCAAGTTCTCAAACTCCACATAGTCAAAACCTTTCAATCTCTTTGAGTTGCTGGGTTCACATGGTAAATGCACTGCACTGATAGTTAATCCTCTAAAGAATTCCTTAATGGAGACTTCTGTCACATCACCAGTTGTGTTTCCTAGAAAAGTGGTATAGAGTAGCAATTTGGGAAGATGGCTCTGGTCAATAATGGGTTGCCAGGCAGCCTGTAGAGCAGTGGTCAGGATGCAGTGATTAGTTGGAGGTGCCTTATACATGCTGTTATCATTACTGTATCAAGTGGTTGATACATCTTCCAGATCAGTCCCACTTAGTGGTTTGGAGACAGGGATGCTTCCCCTACCAGTGCTATCATCCTCAGCCAGAAAGTCTGTTGGGGAAATGGTCTTCCCCTTCTTTTTTGCTGAGGCTGCTATGTTGGGGAGCATTTTCTTTTAAACATGCAAATTAAAAATTTTATGTCTATTTACTGAATTGAACGTCTTGTCATTTTCTTTGTTCTCCTTAATAATGCTGTTTGTCTGCTTTCATAACTAATCCCACCTGTCTTTTTGTTTATATTTGTCTCATATGCTATTTTCCATATTTTTAAAAATTCTGTTAGTATCTTTACTAAGTGTCTTTTTTGAAATTATCCATATATATTTGTTGTGATTATTTCTGTATTTGGATTCTCTTTGTGCTTTCTTATAGTTCTGGTTATTTATGCTTTTAAAAATCTGTCTAGACTTTTATGGATTAGTTGAATTCTTGGGTTTTTTAAATTCTACTCTACTAGCTTGGAAATTATACTGTCATTTCTATTTTATGATTACCCTTGAAATTCTGCTGAGAGTGCAGTACAGTCTAAAATTAAACCAGATTATAATCCCTCTGCAAGGGATTTACATAATTAGCTCCTATAATAAAATGTTGTTGTTATTTTACTCAGACAATATTTATTTAGATTTACTTGTATGGTTACCAATTTCTTTGTCCTTCTTTCCCTTGCCTCTTAGAGCATCCTTCTGTGGTAATTTTATTCGTATATGAAACATGTTCTTTAGATTTTCTTAAGGTAAAGGTCTACTGTTGATAAACTCTCTTTTGGTTTTTCTGGCAATGTCTTAATGTCTTCCATACTCTCCAAAGAGAGTTTTAGTGGTTGAATAATTTTTGTCTCAGTTCTTTGTAGATATGCTTGTTGTACCTTCTATGCTTTCATTGTTGTTAAGAATTCTGTCACATTATTCTCTTCCTTTGTAATGTCTTCTCTCTGGCTGCTTTTATTTAACATGGTCCTTTGTTGGTGTCCTGCAGTTTCACTACTGTGTGGCCACATGTGAATGTCTTTATTTTTATCCCACCTCTTTTACATATACATATACATATACATATACATATACATATACATATACACATGCTGTATTTCTTAGAATTGTGGATAAATGTCTTTCATTGTTTCTAGAAAATTAAGTCACTTTCTCTCCTAGTATGACCTCCTCTTTCTTCATTTTCTGGAATATGAGTAGAAATATATGTCAGATTACTTTCATGTCTTTTAGCCTTTCTTTGGTATTTTCCATCTGTTTATTTCAGTACTTACTTGTTAATGACTTTTGCAGATTTATATTCAAATTTACTGATTCTTAAGTTCTATCTGGTCTGAATAAACTATAGAATTTAATAATAATATATTGAGATCATCTCATTAGTTATGACGAATGTGGCATACTGATGTGAGTTTTTATATACCCCACATGGAAGCTGAGTGTGGGGTATATGAGAGCTCCATTATCTTCTCAACTTGTATAAATCTGAAACCATTCTAAAAGAAGGAGTTTAAGCAAATTCTGTCAGGTTTATTTTTCAAATATGCAATGCTATTTTTCCAAGTCTTTTTGCTTGACCGTGTTTTATCTTTTATTGTTAAAACTAAATTTTTAAAAATTTATACTTAATCTGTACTATTAATCATCATAATATGTAAAGTCCATGTAGGCTCAGAGAGTATTATTTTTTGTTTCTACTCATGGTGACTTGTTTTCTTATAAGTTTGATTTTTTTTTTTTTAAACCGTAAGCTCATAACTGGTTGCTCTTTATCTTGGGTAATCACAGTGGCTTAAATTGGGGTCCATTCCTGCGAGCATATGTATATTTCTGCTGTGTTACAGGTTATAGCAGACTTGGGTTCTTGCTTCTTGTGGGAGTCTCTGCTCCCTTACCTTGCAGCAGACCGAGTGCTTTATCTCTTGATCCCAGCGCTGCTATCAGCATGCACATCCAGGGCAATATTCTAGTTAAAAAAAATGTATTTTTTGCTTACTACTCGCTGTTATATTTCAGCTTAGTTAAAAGGTTTTTTTGTTGTTGTTTTTTTGGTTTTTGTTTTGTTTGTTTTTTTGCTATTATATGGGGTGGGAGTAAGCTTGATAATTTTTTATACTTCTTGAAAATATAACAGTGTTTGAAAACTATACTGGTTTTAATTTATCCAGGATCTTTTACACTGAAGCAGGAGGACCTTTCAAAATATTTAGTATACCAGCTACTTAAAATTAAAAGCCTTCAGTTTCAAACCTTCACCATTGACTTTCTTCATTGTCCATGGATTATTGAAAGTTTCTATTCCCATTGATTTTCTTCTATGAATATGACACCTGACGTACCTGCAGGTGATATAATCCTTGAGTTGGTTTTCTCACCTGCAGAATAACAGCATTGGCCTAGATGAGGTTGCAGAATCTGTGAATAAATGTTAACCAAAGTTAATTAATCAAATAGTAAGCAACTGTTTATCTTTTTTTTAAAAATTTTTTTAATGTTTTTATTTTATTTTTGAGAGAGAGAGACACACAGTGAGAGTAGGGGAGGGGCAGACAGAGATAGAGACAGAATCTAAAGCAGGCTCCAGGCTCTGAGCTGTCAGCACATGGGGCTTGAACTCACAGACTGCAAGATCATGACCTGAGTCGAAGTCAGACGCCCAACTGACTGAGCCACCCAGGTGCCCCAACTGTTTACCTTTTTATACACATACACACATATATACAGACACATAATATATGCAACTATAAATAAGTGAAGAGAGAGTATAATGATTTTGAGAGTGTTAGATTCCTGAATTTGGGGGAATGATCTAAATGGAGCATAAAAAAGACTACAAACAGGGAAAAACAAGATAAACATTATGTTCATTAATTTCTCTTCATCTTGACTAGAATGTTCCATTTTATCCTTCCTTTAGTGGGTTAAAGGTGGATAGAAATTTAGTCTTAAAATATTTGCCATGTAGAAAAAAGGTGAAGTAGCTCAGCTTTGTATTTTACTTTAAAAAGTAAAAACTGAGGTGAAGGAATGAAGTAGAACATGGAAAAAATTAACTAAAGAAATGTAAGATTTACTGGAGACAGGATAACAAATGCAATATATAAATCTGAACTAGGTCCTATAGTGAAAAAATATGATAATGCCTTGTTTGTGACAGTCGAAATTATAGAATATGGACTGTATAATAGAGAATAGTAATGTACTAGTTAAATCCCTGAATTTGGTCGTTGTTCTTGTGTTATTTAAGAGCTTTGTATTAGGAAATACACATTGAAGTATTAAAAGGTGAAGTGCCAATTTACTTAGGTGGTTCAGATAAGTAAGCAAGTAAATAAATGAAGTATATCTTATATAATAAAAACTATTTGTATGTTTATTTTTTTTATAGACTAACCCTGGATTCTTAGTATCATCATTTATTTTGTCCAAATTGACCTAAATTTGGTTTATTGGCCATATTCTTCTTTAATGCTTATAGTACTAAGTTTTCATTTTAAATGGAAGACAACTGTGAATATGTCATTTGATGAGTTGAAAATAATGTATTAGGTACAGTTTCCTAATTGATTTAAACTGTTTTAATCATATTGAAAGTTACACTCCCTTGTCTAACACCTGAATACACTTTTTAATAGGTTTAAGCTGAATATTGGGACATGGCCACTGCTTCACCACGTTCTGATACTAGTAATAACCACAGTGGGAGGTCACAGTTACAGGTAACTGGTAAGTTATTTTCATAATAACTTAATATAGCAATTCCCTGCTGAACCTTCCTTTTTAATACGCAATTCAGCAAACTTATTCCATAAGTGTCTTTTCTTTTAGTTTCATACTGTGGTATGTTTGTTGCAATAGGCCTTAAAGGTAGAGACCTTCTAAAGTATTTTATTTACTCAGTAAATATTTATTGACCCTGTGCTGAATGCAGGGAAGATATATCCTCTTTGGTAGTGGGAAAATTTGGGTATTAGAAAAAACATCATTGAAATGGTTCTTAAATGGTTACTAGAGTAGAGAAGGATGTTGAAGGCTGTTTTTCATTTATTTAGCCATCCAATCATTGGCCAGAATTTAATTGGAATTACATATAAGAAAACATAAGGCCCTAGTTCTCCAGGAATTTACTGTGTAGTATTAAGACAGGTTTGTTTTATATGGACAATTATCATTCAGAGTGATTATTAACTAGATGCAGTGAGAACTTAGAGGAACGTGTCTTTACTCTGCTTGGGATCGGAGATGGCCTGCAGACACAGGAGAATAGGGTAAGAGAAGGACTCAGAGCATAATACTTTAACTCTTGCAGGAGGAGTCAAAATTCATCTCAAATTAGATTGGAAGCAAAGAGCATTAGAGGGAGAGGGAACAGCATTTGCAGAAGATTAGAGTCTTGGTTAGCAGGTGAATTCATTCATTATATATCAACAATATAAATAACTGCAAGATAAAAAATTCCTGGAGGTAAAATATATATTGGGGAGAGGGAGAGGGAGGGAAGAAAGTTTATAATAGCAAGATTGGCAGTGGAATTCTAGTTAGACAATGAAATGAAATAAATATATGCACCCAAAGGAACCAAGTTCTAAAATAATAAGTGAAAGATGTGGAGTAGTGTGCATAGTATACAACCATATGGATATAAAAAAGGAGGGATGTGTGTATGCAGCTCTGTGCTTAGAATATCAGAACCAGTATTTGCCTCAGGAGAGGTGGGATTGAGAAGATACTGTAAGAAGATACTGTAATTCCTATGGTACTTACGCTATGAGGTCAGTTGTTCCTAGGGTTTTCAGTGACCAGGGCTAGGAAATGTTTATGTCTTAGAAAGCAAAAACCAAATCCTGAGTTCATGCTGATATTTCAAATTCAAAATGGCTGTAGTCTCTACATACCATTTTCCACTAAAAGGAGAAAAATGATATTTTTACTTTATTTGACTGTATATTTCTATCTCTCTTTCTCTTAACCCAAAAATCTTAATTCCAGATGACATTAACATAATTATGTCTGTTTTATCCTAATGCACACATACAGATTGCCAACATTAAAATTACTAAAAACAATAGACCCAGTTTATGATTTCTTTGTAAGTTGCCCTCCTTAGGGTGTATAGTCAGAATACCATGTTTCAAAGTAACTTAAAATAGTTTCCCATTTGGTTATATCACCAAGTTGATAATCAGTTGGGCTTATTGCTTTCAGTTATTTTTATTTTTGTTTATTGCATGTAAAACATTTATATAGTTCTGGAGTTAAAACTGTTAAATCAAGGTATATTTGGAGAGGTCTGGTTACTCCATGCCACTCCTCCCCCTTCTCTCCTTACCTAAAAATGTACATAAACATTTTTATTAGCTTTAGTTTGCTTTTCCATTGCTTCTTTTTGTTTTTTTAATTTTTTTTAATGTTTATTTTTGAGAGAGAGAGAAAGAGGGAGACAGAGCACGAGCAGGGGAGGAGCAGAGAGAGAGGGAGACACAGAATCTGAAAGGTTCCAGGCTCTGAGCTGTCAGCACAGAGCCCGATGTGGGGCTCGAACTCATAAACTGTGAGATCATGACCTGAGCTGAAGCCCGACGCTCAGCTGACTGCGCCACCCAGGCGCCCCTGCTTCTTTTTGAAAATTTAAGCAGATATGTATAGTATATGTGTTCATATCTCTCCTCCCAACCCCCACTTCTTAGGCACTTTTCTTCATTTTACAGTATTATCTTGGAGCTTGCTCCATAGCAGGGTATATACCTTTCTGGTGTTGCATAGTATGTGCTCTGTTGAATAGACATACCAAAGCTAATTCAACTAGTCTCCTGTTGATGGACATCAGGATTCCATTCTTTTGCTATTACAAATAGTGCTACAATAAAGATTTATGCAAATGTCATTTCTTGTTTTTGCTCATGTGTCTTTAGGATAGAATCCTAGAATTAAATTGCTGAGTCAGGGAGTAGATACATGTAATATTGCCATTTATTGGCAAATTCCTCTCCATACGGTCTGTACCATTTTGTGTTCCTGGATATCTAAGAGAGTGCCTGTTTCCCCATAGCTTCATCAAAAGATGTTATCAAGCTCTGGGTTGTTGACAGGGAAGAAGTAGTATCTTGGGAGCGCCTGGGTGGCTCAGTTGGTTAAGTGTCCGACTCATGGTTTTGGATCAGGTCGTGATCTCATAGTTTGTGAGTTCAAACCCTGTATCGGGCTCTGTGCTGAGAGCACAGGCCTGCTTGGGATTATCTCTGCTGCTCCCCCACTTGGGCTCACTCTCTCTCTCAAAATAATTTTATTTTTTAATGTTTATTTATTTTAAAAGTAGTATCTTGGTGTCATTGTAAATATCATTTCTCTCATTATGAGTGAGGTTGAGCCATGTTTAAGGGGTATTGTATTTCATCTTCTGTGAACCATGGGGGTGTATGTTTTGAGGCAATTCCCTGGATGATTCTGATGTGTACTTCACTTCACAACCACCTAGGTAGGTAATTCCTAATATTTCTTCTTTTGCTCTACATAAGAGGCTTACAGCCACATTTTTCATTTTCAGTGTTATTTGTGCAGGACCTGTGGCTAACATATCTGAGGTGTAACTTTGTTTTTGGTCCTGACCTTTGTGTGAGTTCTTAGTTGAAATAACAAAAACTTGATCTGATTGATTTGAGCCAAAAACTAACTTACTGAACAGCTATCAAGTAGCTCATAGAATCACCATAAAGTCTAGAGAACCAATTGGAAAATAGTTGTGGACCAGAGAAGTGCAAGTAGCCAAGATAATGCCACCATGGTATTTATCATTTTGAGTATCAATTACTCTTTTGAAATACAGTGATGGTCTTGGGAAACTGAACTTGGACCTATGCTAAATGGCACCAGATTTTAGTCCTTGCTTTTCTCTTTTCCCCTTTCCTCCCCTCCCCTTTTACCTTTCTTTCATTTTGTTGATCTAATTTTTTAAAAATACGAAGCACCGTATAATCCACAATCTTAACTGATTTAACAATACCTTTTGGAATAAATATTTACTATTTTACTAGTAAAGACTGAGAATCAGATCAAGTGTCTTCTGTTAGGAAAATCCCAAGGTTTTAGAAGTCTAAGTTGTCTGTCGCTCCTTTTATTAGAGAACAGTGACCTCTGTTGATATTTCTTCTTTTTGTTTTTGTTTTGTATTGATATTTGTTTTATTTTTATTATTTTTTTTTTTAATTTTTTTTTTTTCAACGTTTTTTATTTATTTTTTTTTTTGGGACAGAGAGAGACAGAGCATGAACGGGGGAGGGGCAGAGAGAGAGGGAGACACAGAATCGGAAACAGGCTCCAGGCTCCGAGCCATCAGCCCAGAGCCTGACACGGGGCTCGAACTCACGGACCGTGAGATCGTGACCTGGCTGAAGTCGGACGCTTAACCGACTGCGCCACCCAGGCGCCCCTTGTTTTATTTTTAAAATAATCAGTACCATGTTTAAGACCCTTCTGCTATTACAGTTTGGCAGGTATGATTTATAAACTGACATATTCTATTAACTGATTTATTTTTATTCCTATTTCTGTTCTTAACACATCTGATTGGCAGTAGCAAATAAGAATATGAACATTGATCATGGAAAGAAGGAAAACTGTAAAAAAAATTAAAAGAAAGTTACCCACCGTAATATCGTGATCTACTAGAGTAAAGCATGCACATAAGCATAGTAGCAAACATACGCATACCATCTAAAAATAGTTGAGATTTCAGGCTTTCTTTAGGAAAGGATAAGAAACAGAGTGCAAGGCATATAAAAATGTAAGACTTGAGATTGAAAAGCTACTGCACTGTTATGTTCACATTTGTAAATTTTTAGCTATTGTGTCTTCTATTACTTTCACCTTTTAAATTGTGATCATATGTATCATAATTTTGTAGGAGTGTTTTAACTTTAACTTTATTTAGCTTTATTCTTTTCAAATGCTTCAACATTTATGGAATAATCTATCTTTTCCCATGGATTTGAAATGCTACCATGATCATATACAAACATCTTATTCTTTTTTTCATCTCTGCCCTTACATTGTAGATTATTTTAATTTTAATTTTTTTTTAATTTTTTTTTAACGTTTATTTATTTTTGAGACAGAGAGAGACAGAGCATGAACGGGGGAGAGTCAGAGAGAGAGAGGGAGACACAGAATCTGAAACAGGCTCCAGGCTCTGAGCTGTCAGCACAGAGCCTGACGCGGGGCTTGAACTCACGAACCGCGGGATCATGACCTGAGCGAAGTCGGACGCTTAACCGACTGAGCCACCCAGGCGCCCCTTTAATTTTCATTTTGTAGTACTTTACATAATATATTGGGAGAAGTCTCATTACTTGGTATTTTAAAATATATCTGCACCATTCTTTTTTTTTTTTTTTTAAACCTTTCATTTGAATTTTTGAGTCGTGCCTTCCCTTTTCCTCTGCTGCCATGCCGTCCCAAAACTCCCTCAAAACCAATGTTAATGTTTTCATTTAGATCGTTTAAAAATAACGTATTAAGGGTCCCTGGGTGGCTCAGTCAGTTAAGCATCCATCTTCGGCTCAGGTCACAATCTCACAACTCATGAGTTTGAGCCCTGCATCAGGCTCTGTGCTGACAGCTCAGAACCTGGAGCTTGTTTCAGATTCTGTGTCTCCCTTCCCTCTCTCCCCCTCCCCTGCTCCCAGTCTGTCTCTCTCTCAAAAATAAATAAACATTAAAAAAAAATAATAATGCATTAAATTAGATATAATTGAAATCTTTCATTGTTAAAACTGCCAAATCCAGGAATATATCATGTCATTCCCATCAAGTCTTTTATGTCTATCTGTGAGGTTTCATAGTTATCTTCATGCAGATCCTCTACATTTATTTATTACTAGATTTGGGGGGGGGTGGGTAGGCATTATTATTTTTTTCCTGTTTTTAATTTAATTTATTTCTTGGGGTATTTTTAATTTATTTTTTTTAATTTACATCCAAATTAGTTAGCATATAGTGCAACAATGATTTCAGGAGTAGATTCCTTAATGCCCCTTACCCATTTAGCCCATCCCCCCTCCCACCCCCTCCAGTAACCCTCTGTTTGTTCTCCATATTTAAGAGCCTTTTATGTTTTGTCGTCCTCCCTGTTTTTATATTATTTTTGCTTCCCTTTCCTTAGGTTCATCTGTTTTGTATCTTAAAGTACTCATATGAGTGAAGTCATATGATATTTGTCTTTCTCTAATTCGCTTAGCTTAATACCTTCTAGTTCCATCCATGTAGGTGCAAATGGCAAGATTTCATTCATTTTTATTGCTGACTAATACTCCACCATATGTATACGTGTGTGTGTGTGTGTGTGTGTGTGTGTGTGTGTGTGTACACACACACACACACACACCACATCTTCTTTATCCATTCATCCATCAATGGACATTTGGGCTCTTTCCATACTTTGGCTGTTGTTTCATGTGTCAGTTATCCATCTGGATGTTGTCTATGAAGAAGTGTCTATTCATGTCTTTTGCGCATCTCTTCACTGGATTATTTATTTTGGGAGTGTTGAGTTTGGTAAGTTCTTCATATATTTTGGTTACTAACTTTATCTGATATGTCGTTTGCAAATATCTTCTCCCATTCTGTTGGTTGCCTTTTAGTTCTGCTGATTGTTTCCTTTGCTGTGCAGAAGCTTTTTATTTTGATGAGGTCCCAGTAGTTCATTTTTGCTTTTGTTTCCCTTGCCTCTGGAGACATGTTGAGTAAGAAGCTGCTGCGGCCAAGATCAAAGAGGTTTTTGCCTGCTTTCTCCTCGAGGATTTTGATGGCTTCCTGTCTTACGTTTAGGTCTTTCATCCATTTTGAGTTTAGTTTTTTGTGTATAGTGTAAGAAAGTGGTCCAGGTTCATTTCTCTGCATGTCGCTGTCCATTTTTCCCAGCACCACTTGCTGAAGAGACTGTCTTTATTCCATTGGATATTCTTTCCCGCTTTGTCAAAGATTAGCTGGCCATAGGTCTGTGGGTCCATTTCTGGGTTCTCTATTCTGTTCCATTGATCTGAGTGTCTGTTCTTGTGCCAGTACCATACTATCTTGATGATTACAGCTTTGTAATACATCTTGAAGTCCCGGATTGTGATGCCTCCTGCTTTGGTTTTCTTTTTAAATATTGCTTTGGCTATCCGGGGTCTTTCTGGTTCCATACAAATTTTAGGATTGTTTGTTCTAGCTCCTTAAAGAATGCTGGTGTTATTTTGATAGGTATTACATTGAATTTGTAGATTGCTTTGGGTAGTATTGACATTTTAACAATACTTGTTCTTCCTATCCATGAGCATGGAATGTTTTTCCATTTTTTTGTGTCTTCTTCAATTTCTTTCATAAGCTTTCTGTAGTTTTCAGTGTATAGATTTTTCGCCTCTTTGGTTAGATTTATCCTAGGTATTTTATGGTTTTTGGTGCAAGGAATTGATCCCTTGATTTCTCTTTCTGTTGCTTCATTATTGGTGTATAGGAATGCAACTGATTTCTGTGCATTGATTTTATATTCTGTGACTTTGCTGAATTTATGGATCAGTTCTGGCAGTTTTTTGGTGGAATCTTGGGTTTTCCGTATAGAGTATCGTGTCATATGCAGAGAGTGAAAGTTTAACCTCCTCCTGGCCGATTTGGATGCCTTTTATTTCTTTGTGTTGTCTGACTGCTGAGGCTAAGACTTCTAATACTGTGTTGAATAACAGTGGCGAGAGTGGACCTCCCTGTCTTGTTCCTGACCTTGTTCTTGAAAAGCTCTCATTTTTTCCCCGTTGAGGATGATATTAGCACTGGGTCTTGAGGTGTCATTATTATGAGTGGGTCTCTTAAATGTTGTCTCTTTAGATACACGCATACGGACTCTTTCTGATAGATTTTTCAGTATTTATGTAATCTTAGAAGAGAGGACGTTTTGTGAATAACACCAAAGGAAACTTATTAAATGGAAAAATATGTAATTCACTAATTAGAATCTTACTTGAATTAACAAGGTTATTTTTTAGTTACTTAAAATCATAGCATTTTAGTTATTTATATTAAATTTTTGCCCAAATTGTATCTTTTAAAAATCACTTTTTTTTACCTTGCTAGCACCTAGTATTATTGAAGACTTTGCCAATAAAAGGTGTAAAATGGATAGATTTTGAATGTATCTGTAATTAACTCAGAAGAGTTAATTCTATACAGTAAATATGAATAATAATAATGATAGAGTAATAGTTACCATAAGTGGTTGCCAGGCATGCATTTATAATAATTGTACTTGCAGGCTTTTCTTCACCAATCCTAAGAATCAGATACTATTGTTCCCCTATTTTTCAAATGAGAAAATTGAGGGTCAGAAAGGTTAATTGATTTACTTAAGGTCAGGTATCTAGTAAGTGGCAGAGTTAAAATATGAACCCAGATGTGTCCACATATGACTTATTTTTTTTAAAAGCAGTTTTAGGTTCACAGCAAAATTGAGAGGAAGGTACAGAGATTTCCCATATACCTCTGATCCTACACATGCACAGCCTCCTCCATTAATAATCATTCACCAGAGTGGGGCATTCATTACAATTGATGAACCTACTTTCACACATCATAGTCACTCAAAGTGCATAGTTTACTTTAAGACTCATTCTTGGTGTTATACCTTCTGCAGGTTTGGACAATTGTATAATGACCTGTATCCATCTTTATAGTAACATAGAGTGTTTTCACTGTCCTAAAATTCTTCTGTGCTCCATCTATTCATTCCTCACCCATTCCCCAAGCCCTGGCAACCACTGATCTTTTTACTGTCTTTCCTGGAATGTTGTATAGTTAGAATTATGCAGTATATAGCCTTTTCAGATTGACATTTTTCATTTGGTAAAACTAAATAAAACTTAAATATGCATTTAAGTTTTCTCTAGGTTTTTCTGTGGCTTGATAGCTTATTTCTTTTTAGTGCTGCATAATATTCCATTTTCTGGGTATACTACAGTTTGTTCATTCACCTACTGAAGGACATCTTGGTTGCTTCTAAGTTTTGGCAGTTATGAATAAAACTGCTGTAAATATCCATGTGTGGTTTTTTGTGTAGATACAACTTTTCACCTCCTTTGGATAAATACCAAGGAGTACAATTCCTGGCTCATATGGTAAGCCTGTGTCTAGTTTATAAGAAACCAACAAACTGTTTTTCAAAGTGGCTGTACCATTTTGCATTCCCACCAGCAATGAGTAAGAGTTCCTGTTCCTCCACATCCTCCGCAACATTTAGTGTTGCTGGTGTTCCAGAGTTTGGCTGTTCTAATATGTATGTGTAGTGGTATCTCATGGTTGCTTAAATTTGTTTTTTTCAGATAACATTTTAAACAGCTTTTCATATGCTTACTTGCTGTCCACATACTTATTTGGTAAAGTGCTGTTAAGGTCTTTGGCCCATTTTTTAAAAATAAGGTTGTTTTCTTATTGTTGAGTTTTAAGAGTCCTGTATATATTTTGGACAATAGTTCTTTATCAGATGTGTCTTTTGCATATATTTTCTCTTATTCTGTGGTATGTCTTCTTATTCTCTTGACATTGTCTTTTGCAGAGCAGAAGTTTTTAATATTAATGAAGTACAACTTATCAGTTGTTTCTTTCATGGATCATGCCTTTGGTGTTGTATTTAAGAAAGCATCACTATACCCAAGGTCATGTAGATTTTCTTATCTTCTAAAGAGTTTTATGGTTTTATGTTTTATTTAGGTCTGTGATACATTTTGAGTTAATTTTTATGAAGGATGTTAGGTTTGTGCTTGCATTAATATTTTTGCATGTGGATGTCCAATTGTGCCAACACCATTTGTTGAAAAGACACCTTTTGCTTTTAACACCATGCAGTATTGCCTTCCCCTTCTAGTGTATTGATAAGCCCTGCTTATTTTGAGGAAATCACTCTTCAATTTGGAGTGAAGAATCTTGGGTGGGGGACTTTTTGAGAGAGAGATGTCTGTGCCTTCTATGTCACTACAGTGGTGTTGAACTTAGAGCAATTTGCAACAGAAGGATGGGAATGAGTTTTGCCAAGACCCTGATAATAGCACTTCAGGCATTCCATTGAACACTCAGATTGTTTTATGTTACCAGTACTTAATTATAGTATTTCTTTGAGTCTCTCTTGCTGTACTTCAGATATTAATTAGATATACTATATTTCAAATACTTGTGGCAGTATTTATCACTTTGTATTTCAGTGATTTATTTGTGTGACTGTTTGTTACTATTTTCTCACAGTAGAATGGAAGGCATTAGCTTATGTTCCTATCCTTAACATGTGATACAGATACGGCATGGAGGAAGTGTTCCACTTTCTCATCTCAGACCCATGTATTCATAGGTAATAGATGATAGAGGTGATCTTGATAAGTTGTTATTACTGCTGGCAGTCGTAGTTTGCGCTGAAAATACATACTCCTTATTTGAATTAGTAGTTGTAAAAATTATTTAAAATTAATTGCTTAGCTTAAATTAAATAGGTCTTCCTCCAAATCAGGTCAATTTGATATAAAATTCACTTTCTGTGAAGGGTTATGGTTAATTTTTCAAATGACATTTTGATATTAATGTTTTTATTTGAAAAAGCAAATACTTCCCTTTTTTTGGAAACCAAAAAACCGGATAAAGCATTTTTTTAAATATTGCCCAAGTTCATATAATTTTCAGTAGGCAAGTATGAAACACTACCTGTAGTGCACAGGTTAATAGGTATGTTGAATCTGAAGATACTTACCTTTCTCTTGATGCTTGATGCAGTTCATTATTAAATTCAAATGGTTGGCAAGGATGTGGAGAAATTGGAACCCTTATATCCTGCTGGTGGGGATGTAAAATGGTACAACTACTTTGGAAAACAGTCTGGCATTATTCAACAGAGTTATCATATGACCCAGTAGTTCCACTCCTAGGTGTATGCCAAGAGAAATGAAAACATATGTCCACACAAAAACTTGTGCATGAATGTTTATAGTAGTATTATGCACAATAGACAACAACCCAACAACAACAACCCAGTAGAAACAACCCAGATCTCTATCAACTGATGAATGGGCAGATAAAAAGGATACCTGTACAGTGGAATATTATTTGTCAATAAAAGGAATGAAGTACTGATACATGCTACAACATGGATGAACCTTGAAAGCATGCTAAGTGTGAAAGAAGACAGTCACAAAAAACCATATGTTATATGAATCCATTTCTGTGAAATGTCCAGAATAGGCAAATCTATAGAAATGGAGAGTAATTGGTAGTTGCCTAGGGCCAAGGGGGAGGGACTGGGAGGAAATAGGGTGACTATGTGGGGTTTCTTTTTGGGGTGATGAATATGTTTTTAATTTGCTTATGGTGATGGTTGCACAACTGTGAATATATTAAAACCATTGAATTATAGGGGCGCCTGGGTGGCTCAGTCAGTTAAGCATCTGACTGGCTCAGGTCATGATCTTGCGGTTTGTGAGTTTGAGCCCCGCGTCGGGCTCTGTGCTGACAGTTCGGAGGCTGAAGGTGCTTCAGATTCTGTCTCCCTCTCTCTCTGCCCCTTCCCCCGCTTGTGCTGTCTCTCTCTGTCTCTCAAAAATGAATAAATGTAAAAAAATAAAAAAATAAAAAAACCATTGAATTATACAGATTAAATGGGTGAATTATATGGTATGTGAATTTTATTTCTGTAAAACTGTCAAGAATTCAAATGATTCTTGGGCATTATCAATAATAGCCCTTTTGTATTGTTTCTTCATTCTCCAAGGAAAAGAGTTTAAGTTGCTTAAGAAGCACAGTTCCGTTTTTATTGATTTATTACTACAAAATACTATTTGTTTACATGTATTCACTACTGATTATCATGTTTCTGTTAGTTTCTAGTGCCAAACTAAAAAGAAAAAAGAACTGGTTTGGAACAGCAATATATACAGAAGTAGTTGTAGATGGAGAAATTAAGAAAACAGCAAAATCCAGTAGTTCTTCTAATCCAAAATGGGATGAACAACTAACCGTGTAAGTACCTTGCATAGAGAATGCAAAATTTCCAAAAGGGAAAGTATGCTTGAAAATCTTTTGTGATTTTGTTGTTGTAGTTGTAGGATGACTTCAAAGTAGGAGTGCAATTTTCTAGTGTGAATATACAATTTTAAGTATGATGAGACTTTTGGTTAATTTTATTTTCTTTAGAGAGGAAGTATAATAATTCTTGCTTTTTGCTTTATTAACTGAATTATTCCATATACCCATATTTTCTGTTACTGTCTTGTAAAAATAGTATAAAAAATCAGTTATCCTTAATTTTGTCATTTGAAACATAATGTTGGCATAGTAGAAGTGTTAAAAAATAATGCCATCAGTTGTCTTAAATCTTTAGGAATTTGTTCAAATAGAAATAGTGTTATTGTGAAATCTCAACAGGACTCTTGATCTATTGCTGCTATTTTGGTTTGCTAATTATAAAAATTCTTAGTTACTGAAGTCCTAATATACGTGAAAGCAAATCATTATTTTTATTCATAATTCAGATAGTTTACTGTTTCATACAGTATTTTTTCTCAAACTGAATTCATGGCTTTTTAAAAATTATTGAAGTAAATGTATACTCCTGTATTTTTGTTATAATTTTACCCATACAGAAATGTGACCCCACAGACTACATTGGAATTTCGAGTTTGGAGTCATTATACTTTAAAGGCAGATGCTTTATTAGGAAGAGCAACCATAGATCTGAAACAAGCTCTGTTAATACACAATAGAAAATGTAAGTTTTTGTTCTGATCTTTGTTTCTTTAAAAACTTATTTTAGACTCTTTACAAAGTATCCCGAAGTCCAACAGCAAAAAATAGTTTTGTATTTACAAAAGAGAACTTTTAGTTATTGCCTGTGATTGCTTTTAAGTTTGTGGTATTACATGAAATAGGAAGTACTGTGACCTTTCTCCATCTAGCAGATTTACATTATCCGTGAGTACCCTGTTATCAGTGATCATCAGTGATTTATTATTTTCTTATTACATACTTTAAAACTTGACAAAATGATCATAATTTGAGCCTGTTGCTAACTTTGTTAGTAATTTGTACAGGATAAATTCTTACTCACATTTTCTTATTATATAACTAGTTCATTATAGAAAATACAGAGAATATACAAAATCATAGAGGAATATAAAATATCTGTAATTCTATCCGAGGATAACCACTCCTAATAACTTGGTCTCTTGTCTTTTTACTGTTCATAGATACATATTTCTTTTTTTGCATCTACTGGTTTATCCCCTGCTTTTTTCATTTAACAATGTAATATGAACATAATGTTTACATGATACTAAATATTTCTAGCCTGGGTAAGGTGGTTTAAGCTTCAGTTATTTGTAAATCTCCTTCATTGCATGCAAAAATTTTGGGGTATCCTTATGTTCATAATTCTGGGATAAGAGTTCATTTCTTTTAGCAAAATCTCAAAATATTGGGTGGTCCAAAGAGTCTGGTTTATGATTTAACTTATCCCTTATTATTTAACATTTAGGCAGTTCCTAATAGTTCACTCAAACCAGTGCCCCTGTTCAGATATGTAAATCTTCCTGTGCACTCCTTTATTTCTTTAGAAATTTTCTCATTTCCAAAAGATGTGCTGAGTTACAGGCTAAAATGCTAATGTTTTAAATAATGAGTTGATTTTTTAAAGTTTTTTTCTGTTTTTAACAAAAATCCACATACAACCTAAAAATCCGTGTTTGATGTAGTTTTTGGACATAGGAGTTATGAGTCAAGAAAATGTATAAGCCTTACCAATTTTTATGTGTACAGATGTTTTAAAAAAATACTCTTTTGAAGCAATGAAAGTTTAATTCCCTGCTATGCCATGGCTTTTGGTCATGCAATTCTCTCTTGGTTATAGAAATAAGTAGTAGGTCTTTTAAGCATATAATACCCTGCCTGGTCTGATGGTGGCTGGATTTGTGCTTTTTTTCTTGGCTATATGGCATTATTGGTGTAAATATATAATACCTCAGTTAACTTCTGTTATTTCAGAATTATGTTTGGTTTTGCCAATTTATATTAGCTCTTTCTGCATTTGATTAAGTTTTGCATGAGACTTTTATTTTTATTTTGAGTATACTTGATGTACAATGCTACATTAGTTTCAGATATACAACATAGTGATTTAACAACTCTATATTTAGGCTGTGCTCACCACAAGTGTAGCCACGGTTACCATACAAAGCCATTATAACACCACTGACTATATTCCCCATGCTGTACCTTGTATGCTTGTGACTTATTCCATAACTTGGAGCCTATGTCTCCCACTTCTTCACCCATTTTTGTCCATCCCGAATCCTTCCCCTCTGGCCACCATCAGTTTGTTCTCTGTATTTGTGTGTCTATTTTCTCCACATGTAAGTGAAATCATATGTTATTTGTCTTTCTCTGACTTGTTTCACTTAGCCTCTAGGTCTGTCCATGTTGTCGCAGATGGCAGGATCTCGTTCTTTTTTAGGGTTGAGTAATATCCCTCTGTGTGTGTGTGTGTGTGTGTGTGTGTGTGTGTGTGTGTGTATGCACACGCACACACACACGCGTGTGTATAGATATATACACATATATATGTATATACGTACATATATACACACGTATATACATACATACACACACACACTCCACATCGTTTGATTTTTTTTAACTTTTTTTTTTTTTAAGTTTTATTTATTTTGGGAGGAAGGACTGAGATAGAGGGAGAGACAGAATTCCAAGCAGTCCCCACACTGTTAGCCTGACCCAGGGTTGAACTCACAAACTGAGATCATGACCTGAGTCCGAATCAAGAGTTGGACACTTAGCTGACTGAGCCACACAGGTGCCCCCACATCTTTTTTATCCATTCATCTATTGATAGACATGGGTTCTTCCATATCTTGGCAGTTGCAAATAATGCTGCAGTAAACATAGGGATGCATGTATCTCTTCGAGTCAGTGTTTTCGTTTTCTTTGGGTAAATACCCAGTAGTAGAATTACTGGATCATATGGTATTTCTATTTTTAATGTTTTGACAAACCTCCATACTGTTTTCCACAGTGGCTGCATCAATTTATATTCCCACAACAGTGCACATTCCCACAACAATACATTCTCCACATTCTCCCCAATACTTGTTATTTCTTGTTATTTCCACATTCTGACAGGTGTGAGGTGATACCTCATTGTGGTTTTGCTTTGTATTTCCCTGATGATTAGTGATGTTGAGCATCTTTACATGTCTGTTGGCTATCTGTACGTTTTCTTTAGAAAGATGTCTGTTTAGATCCTCTGCCCATTTTAAATGTTTATTTATTTTGAGAGAAATAGAACAGGCCAGGGAGGGGCAGAGAGAAAGAAAATCCGAAGCAGACTTTGCTGTCAGCTCAAAGCCCCGACATGGGCCTCACAAACTGAGATCATGACCTGAGCTGAAACCAAGAGTTGGACACTTAAGTAAGCCACCCATTCTCCCCTCTACCCATTTAAAATCAGATTATTTGGGGTTTTTTGGTGTTGAGTTTAGAAGTTTTTTGTTTTTGTTTTTATTTGTTTTTTTTTTTTTTTATCAGTCCCTTATTGGATAGATCATTTGCAAATATCTCCTCCCATTTACTAGTTCCCTTTTTGTTTTGTTGATGGTTCCTTTGTTGTGCAAAAGGTTTTTCGTTTGGTGTGGTCCCAATAGTTTACTTTTGCTTTTGCTTCCCTTGCCTGAGGAGACCTTTCTAGAAAAATGTTGCTAAGGCCAGTGTCAAACAGATTACTCCCTTTATTTTCTTCTGGGAATTTATGATTTCAGATGTCACATTTGGGTCTTTAATTCATTTTGAGTTTATGTGTGTGGTTTAAGAAAGGGGTTCAGTTTCATTTTTTTGCATGTAGTTAGCCAGTTCTTCCAGTACCATTTATTGAACAGACTGTCTTTCCCCCTGTGAATTCTTGCCTCCTTGGTCATAGAAAAACCATATAAGTGTGGGTTTATTTCTCGGCTCTGTATTCTGTTCCATTAATCTATGTGTCTATTTTTGTGCCAGAACCATACTGTTTGATTATTATTGCCTTGTAGTATATCTTGGAAGTCTGTGATTATGATACCTCCAGGCTTTGTTCTTTTTCAAGATTGCTTTGGCTCTGTTTGGGCTCTTTTGTAGTTCCATACAAATTTTAGGACAATTTGTTTTAGGTCTGTGGAAAATACTATTGATATTTTGATAGGGATTGCATTAAATCTGCAGATTGCTTTGGGTAGTATGGACATTTTAACAGTATTCTTCCAACCGATGAATATGGTAATGTCTTTCCATTTCTGTCATCTTCAATTTGCTCATTAGTATTTTATAATTTTCACAATATCAGTCTTTTACCTCCTTGGTTAAGTTTATTCCTAGATATTTTATTCTTTTGGTATAATTATAAATGGAATTGTTTTCTTTTTTTCTTAATTTTGTAAAAAAAATTTATTTACTTAAAAATTTTTTTAATGTTTATTTATTTTGAGAGAGAGAGCGCACGAGCCGGGAGAGACAGAAAGAGAGAGAGAGAGAGAGAGAGACAGACAGACAGAAACCGAAGTAGGCCCCAGGCTCCATGCTGTCAGCACAGAGCCCAACATGGGGCTTGAACCCATTGGCTATGAGATTATGACCTGAGCCAAAGTCAGATGCTTAACCTACTGAGCCACGCTGTTGCCCCAGAATTGTTTTGTTAATGTCTCTTTCCCCTACTTCACTATTAGTGTATAGAAATGTAACAGATTTCTGTATGTTAATTTTGTATCCTGAAAGTTTACTGCATTCATCTATTAGTTCTGATAGATTTTTGGTGGAGTCCTTAGGGTTTTCTGTGTGTGGTATCATGTCACCTCCAAATAGTGACAGTTTGACTTTTTTCTTGCCATTTTGGATATCTTCTCTTCTTTTTCTTGTTTGATTGCTTTACCAAGGATTTTAAATACTATGTTGAATAAAAGTGGCAAGAGTGAACATCCTTGTCTTGTTCCTGATCTTAGAGGAAAAGCTCTCAGTTTTTACAGTGAGTATGATATTATTAGGTGTGGGGTTTTCGTATATGGCCTTTATTAAACCCACTTTGTTTAATTTTTATTATGAATGTATATTGAACGTTGTCATAAGCCTTTTCTGCATCTATTGAGATGATCATGTGGTTTTTATCTTTGATTTTGTTAATGTGGTGTATCACATTGATTTGTGAATATTGAACCATCCCTACATCCCCAGGATAAATCCCACTTGATTGTGGTCAATGATCCTTTTAATGTATTGTTGAATACAGTTTGCTAAAATTTTGTTGAGGTGTTTTGCATTTGTGTTCATCAGGAATATTGGCCTGTAGTTTTCTTTTTTTGTAGTGTCTTTGGTTTTGGTATCAGAGTAATTTTGGCCTTGTTGAATGTATTTGTAAGTTTTCCCTCCTCTTCTATTTTTTGGAATAGTCTGAGGAGAACAGGTATTAACTCTTCTTTAAGTGTTTGGTAGAGTTCTGTGAATCCATCTGGTTCTTTGTTTTTTGGGAATTTTTTCCCCAATTTCGTTACTAGTAATTGGTCTGTTCTGATTTTCTGTTTTTTTCCTTATTCACTTTGGAATATCATATATTTCTAGAATTTATCCATTTCTTCTAGGTTATCCAATTTGTTGGCATATAATTTTTATTTTTTATTTTTTAACGTTTATTTAATATTGAGAGACACAGAGAGACAGAGCATGAGCATGGGAGGGGCAGGGAGAGAGGAGACACAGAATCGGAAGCAGGCTCCAGGCTCTGAGCTGTCAGCACAGAGCCCGATGTAGGGCTCAAAGTTGTGAACCGTGAGATCATGACCTGAGCTGAAATTGGACACTTAACCAACTAAGCCACCCAGGCACCCCTGATATGTTAATTTTTATGTGTTGTGGCATGGATCCCCTCGGGTCATCTTGTTTAGAACCCTCTGTGCTTCCTGAAACCATGATGTCTATTTCCTTCTCCAGGTTGGGGAAGTTTTCAGCTGTTATTTCTCAAATAACAGGGACAGAAAACTGTCCCTTTCTCTCTTTTCCTTCTGGAACCTATATAATGTAAATGATTGCTTGATTTTGTCCAAGAGATCCCATAGCTTATCCTCAATTTTAAAAATTTCAGTTTTCTTTTTGTTGTTCAGCCTGGGTGCTGTTACCCTTCCTTCCAGATCACTGAGTTTTTCTTCATTGTCTAATCTGTTTATTCCCTCTAGTGTATTTTTCATTTTTGTTTTTGTATTCTTCAACCCAGATTAGTTCTGTTTTATATTTTCTTTTTTGTTGTTGTTGTTTTTAATTTTTTTAGATATTTATTTTTGAGAGAGAGAGAGACAGAGTGGGAGCTGGGGAGGAATAGAGAGAGAGGGAGACACAAATCTGAAGCAGTCTCCAGACGGCTATGAGCCATCAGCATAGAGCCTGACGTGGGGCTCAAACTCACGAACTGCGAGTTCACAACCTGAGCTGAAGTCGGACTCTTAACGGACTAAGCCGCCCAGGTGCCCCAGTTCAGTTTTATATTTTCTGTCTTTGTTGAAATTGTCACTAAGTTCATCCACTTTGCTCTCCAGTCCAGTGAGCATCTTTATGACCCTTACTTTCAGTTCTTTATCAGGTGGATTGGTTGTCTCTATTTCATTTAGTTCTTTTTCTGAGGTTTTGTCTTGTTCTTGTTTGGAGCATATTCTTCTGTCTCCTCATTGTGCTTGACTTTCTTTTTTTCTATGAATTAGGCAAAACAGCTCCTCTCCTAAACTTGAAGGAATGATTTTGTGTATGGTCATGCATGGCACCTCTTTTTTAGTGCACATGATCATTTCTCTTAACTCACAACCCAGAGATAATAATGACTAAAAATTGGTGAATTTTGTTTGTGTGTGTATAAGAATTGGGATTGTATTCAGTTTTGCATTCTGCGTAGCTCTCTTAATGTTATGTGTTTTTCCCTGTATCATTCAGTGGTATTCTTTGTAAGCTAATGTAGTAATTCTGTATTTTATCACATACTATACTTTATTTAACCACACTTCTATCCTTGCTGTCTAGATACTTTCCAATTTTATTATATTAGACTGTATTGAACCTTCATATAAAGACTATAATTTTCCTCCCCACAAAGATTATCATATTTATCTGCCAAAATGACTTTGTAGGAAGGCTGTAATGTTCAACATTCTTTGAAAGGAAACTTTTATAAATGGTATAAATTTGAAGTTATCTCTTGTAATTTAATTGAGCAGAGTATGCTCAGAGGAAAAATAAAATTTTGTAAACATTCATACATTTCTGAAGTTGATGGATTCAGAAATGCTAGTAGCAGCATCCTATAGACCCTAGGCAATCTATTTTTTTTTTTTCTAATAACTTAAAGGTGTATTAGTTTACCAGGGCTGCCATACCCAAATAATAAAGACTGGATGTCTTAAAGACCAGAAATGTGTTTTCTCTCACAATTCTGGCAGCTAGAAGGCTGAAATCAAGGTGTCAACAAGGTTAGTTTCTTCTGGGGACTCCTCTCTTTTTGGCTTATAGATGGCCATCTTTTTATAATCATATGGTCTTCCCTCTGTGCACGTGTCTGTATCCAGGTTTTCTCCTTTTACAAAGGCATCAGTCATTATTGGATGAAGAGCACCCTAGTAATATCATTTTAATTGAATTACCTTTATTTAAAGATGCTATTTCCAAATAGAGTCACTTCTGAGGTACCAGGGATTAGGACTTAAACATTTGAATTTGGGGGCAGGGGGAAATAACTCAGCCTACAACAAAAAGTAAATTAATTTTTAAAATTAAAGCTTGTGAATCATGTTTTAAAGGTAGAAGAAACCTGTGAGTCCTGTAATCCCAATGACTCATTTATTAAATAACTTTTAAGGTAAGTGGCTTGCTCAAGAACAGAAGTAATAGCAGAGTTTTGACTAGAACACAGGTTTTCTGATCATTATTTTTTATTTTTAATTAGAATAATGGAGAGTTAATGTTCTAAAATTAAGATGGCTTTGTAGGATTTAAAAGTACACTCATAATTGATCACATTCTTGAGTGCCCTTGATTTAGCCTGTTGGCTTGGCACTTGGACATTGTCCCTCTTGAAATTTATAAGTCTAATTTCTTCCTGTTCTCAAGGCCTTGACATTTTCTTCTCATAAATTCATGTTTTTACTATCCCTTTTCCTCATATGTTTTAGTTAAGGGTGGAGGCTTCATTCATTTGAATAGGTATTTTTCCCAGTTTTGAAGATAATTACTTTTTCAGCTTTCGTGGTGTAATATGAGTTGTTATAGCCTTAAATAAAACCCACAACTAACAACATAAAATCATCTCCTCTCCCCCCTCTTCCCTAATCTAACTGTGGCTTACTAGGTAAATTCTTTCACTTCACATTTATATCCCAGTGAGCCTTGCAGTTCTTAACCTTCATTTTTTTCTTGTTGTAAGCTAGTTGGATGGTGTCCAGAGTTTTTGCTCATGTGATCCTCTGAAATATTGTTTCAGTGCTTTTGTGGATTTAAGCCTCATTTGCCCTCCAACCTTTAGTTATGTGTTCAGATCACCAGAATGCCATTCTGAATTTTGGAAATTATTTCGTTGGCTCTGCAGAGATATGTGGTATATTACCAGCCGTGGATACTGATATCTGAGATGTATTTCCTTCTATCAATTCCACTATTTCTTAAATCGCAAAGGAAAAATCCCTCTATTATCAAAGATAAACACGCCTAATACTAGTTAAAGTGGGAAGGACAGATTTTAATCAGTAAGATGCTATTGCAGTAAGGAAGAAGGTTCAGTTTAATCCGAACTCCTTTTTGTACAGAAGTAACTGGGCATTTCAAATGGAGAATGAGGGAGTAGAGAGGTGGGTGGAAGCTAAGTAGAGTCAGAGAAGTGAAAAATTATGAAGTGTTGATTGGTGTAAATGTGATTAGGCCAGTTTTCTCTACTAGTTAGAATTCTGTTCTCCCACTTGGACTGTGAGTCCTAGGCCCTGTCCTTCCTGATGATTACATTTCATAAGAGTGGCTTTCAGGTCTTTAACAAAGACACTCCTGAGTTATGGGAGATGACATATACAGTTGACCTTTGAACAACACAGATTTGGATGCTGTTTTCTCTTCCTTATGATTTTCTTAGTAATATTTTTCTTTCTTCCTAGCTTACTTTACAGTAAGAATACAGTATATAATACATATATCATTTTAAATATGTATTAGCTGACTGTTTCTGTTATCAGTAAGGCTTCTGGTTATCAGTAGGCTATTAATAGTTAAATTTGGGGAGAGTCAAAAATTCTAGGTGGATTTTCAACCGCACTGGGAGTCAGCACCCTTAAACCCTGCTTTGTTCAAAGGTCAACCTACATCTCAAAGAGACAGAGGAAGGATTTACCATTGTAAATTGTCTACAGGTGTACTGGAACAAACAGTAAATTCTTTAAGCAGCCCTGAGCTTTCTCAGGCAGACACTTTAAGTGGGGCCATGGTCATTCCTGAGTTGTTAGAACCAACATAGTGTGTATTCAAGTTTTTTTAATTTGCAGAAGAGGTGGTGGATGAGATCATTTGTGCTGTTTGGAGTTTTTATAGGCCAGAGTTGAGCCCTACTTGAGAAGATGGCTCAGAGGAACTTGACTAGAGTTGGTTTAAGGAAAGAATCTTTGTGCACCATGGGTGAAAAGTATATACATCAGAGTGTATATAGACTCTTTGTATAGAGTCTTTGTTTTGTATTTCAATTTTGAGACTGACAGAGCTACTTTAAACACCCAAAAGAGGAGTGAGATGGCTGCTACTCAAACACTGGGGACCACACTGAGTTTTTTTATGGTATTAGTAGAACTAAGAACTTTGCTTTTGTTGAGGAAAGCATTTAGAAATCCATTAAGTTCACTTTAAATTGAATTATGTCACAAATGTTTTACAATAATCAAATAATTTGAAAATTATTTCCTTATATCAAATGGTAGGGAAACACAGTAGAGAAATGTGCCACTTATGATAGAGGACAGAGCATAAGTCAAATATGATATTAGTTAAAAATTTGCTTTAGTCATATATACTTAGCTAATACTAATTTGTTTAGTTTACTAAGTCTCAAGTTCTCTTCTTTAAAACTCCCTTAGTATCAGTGCAGACTAAGATATATTAAAACAAGGTTTTGAACAAATAGTATTCTCATACCTAGTGATAGAACCATATTTATGTTCTTCTAGAAAGATTTTTATGATTGAAATTACTAGGTGAGAGGGAATGAGCAGTTTGAAGCCTCCAGCTATGCATAGCTGTCTCACTTGCCTTCCTGAAATATTATGCTAATTTGTACACACAACAAAGTATATGAGAGTGCCCATTTGGAAATATTTGCCATACTAATAGATTTAAAAAATGAATGCTATTCTTATCAAAGCTTTCTTTAATAATTGAAAAACTCACATATTTATTGATCATCCATATTTTATCATTTGTGTCTGATTATCTTATAATCTGTACATTTTTTATTGGTTGTTCCTTTTTTTCTCACTGATTTATAAGAGCTCTTTTTTCTGCTAATAATTTGCCACTTTTTTATTCTTGGTTTTGACTTACAGACATTTAATATTTTTTCTGTCATTAAAGTTTTTCCAACTTCCATTTTTTTGTGTGTGTTCAGAATATTTTCTATACTCTATTATTTCCATTATTTTCTTCTTATACTTTCATTATGTAATTTTTTATTTCTTTTGTAAATTTTGAAATTAATTTTGTTACACCATAGGAGATGGGAACTTTGTGAGTTATTGCACATTGACTCATAGTGTGATATAATGGAAGGACTTGGGATTTAGAACACCTGGTTATTCTTGGGACTGTTACAACTTGTAACCTAATACACTCATTTTGTTTCTAAAATTCTGTTGTAAACATACATAGCTGTATGTTGGCCATCCTCCAGAATGGTCCCAAGCATTCTTACCTTCTGGTGTTTGCACCTTGTGTGGTCCTTCCCACATTGAATCAGAGATGGTCTGTGACAGAATATGGTAGAAATAATGGTACAGGACCTCAAAGACTTGGTCCTAAAAGACGTTTCAGCTTTTGCTCTTGTCTCTTGGATTATATACTCACAAGTCACTAAGGTGAAGACTGAAGAAGCCCTATAAAAAACGTAAATGGAGAGGAACTGAGGCCTCTTCTCAGCTCTCGGCACCAGCTTGTTAGCTATGCATATGAATCATTATTTAAGGGGATTTTCTAGTGCCTCCCAAATTTCTATCCCATAGGAACTGAGCAGTAATAAACGGTTATCGTTATTTTAAGTGACTAAACTTTAGGATAATTTGTGGCTTTTTTTAATCTTTATTTTTGAGAGAGAAAGAGAGAGAGTATGCATGCTGGGAGGGGCAGAGACAGGGAGATAAAATCCTAAGCGGGCTCCAGGCTCTGAGCTGTCAGCAGAGAGCCCAACGTGGGGCTCGAACCCATGAACGAACTGTGAGATCATGACCTGAGCCAAAGTTGGACGCTTAACTGACTGAGCCACCCAGGCACCTCAGGATAATTTGTTTCTTAGCAATAGATAATACAGTGTGCAAGCAATTTTTTTAATGTTTTATTTATTTTCTTGAGAGAGAGAGACAGAGTACGAGTGGTAGAGGGGCAGAGAGAGATGGAGACACAGAATCTGAGGCAGGTTCCAGGCTCTGAGCTGTCAGCACAGAGCCTGACACAGGGCTTGAACTCAAGAACCACGAAATCATGACCTGAGCCGAAGTCAGACACTTAACTGAGCCACGTAGGTGCCCAGCAATTTTTTAAATGGCTTCAATTTGACTCTTGAGTTAAATCTAAATATGTGAAACACCTTAAAAAACAAGATTTTTGAAGATCTTTATTTTCTGTAGAGATAGAGTGTATTTTTTCAACAAACCTGTGATGGATAAATTATGTAGTTATATTATCTAGCTTCTCAGAGACTCCGATTGTTCTGTTGCCCTATTAAAACTAAGAAAGAATGTCTAGGATGGAAGAAAAATCAGATTCTGCCTTCTAAGTTTCCTGAGGACAGTCCTATCATAATAATTTAAACATTTATTAAGTACCTACCTTTTTTCAGATACTGAGGGTACATGACTAAATTAGATGTACACAATTTCAGCTCTTTTGGAGACTGCAGTTTTAGGTTGGGGAGGTGAGTCCCACCCCTCACCCGCACCCCCCAAAAAAATTCTGGTGATAAGTCTGTTAAAAGAAATAAGTGGAATAAGTAGGTAGGTTTACTTTAGGCTGGTCAAGGTTTATCCTGCTTTCTCAGTATAATATCTGGCACACATTAGGCATTTACATGTTGAATAAATGAATATGTCTGAGTTGGTTTGTTTATATGTTAACATAATACTCTCATCCCCCCTGCCAACATACATATATGTACATGTAGATGGAAATATTATTATTCCCAGTTTTATGACTCAGATGTTATATCCCAATTTTCCATGTTCGGAATTGTGAAAGACTAGATGCTGTAAACAGCTTCCTGCTGCATAGTTATGTCCCTGATAGAACAAATTTTTGTGGCATTAATGATCTTTGCAAAGAGGCAAAGTGATCTTCAAGGCCTCCCTTCTTCCAAATAAAGAAAAAGCAAAATCTTACAAATTGGAGTTAGAATAGTAGATGATGCTGATAGCAGTTTTCAAGGTACTAAGCTTTTGGCTCACAGCAAGATAGGGGAGCTGTGGTTGGATTCCTGTAGTCTAGACTCTTTGGTGTGCCCTCGAATCACTACCAGCATTAGAAACAGACCTGACTGTACTAACGCCCAAAGACTACCCTTGGTCTAATATCAGAGAATGAACTCACCATCAAAGATTATAAATTATAAGAAGCCATCATAAGCAGAGGTTGATAAATGTGTTCTGTAAATGGCCAGATAGTAAATATTCAAGCTTTGCAGTCTCTATTGTGTACCTATTCAGTTCTTCCATTGTAGTGGGAAAGCAGCTATAGAAGATCTATAAATGAATGAGCATGACCGTTGAAATAAAACTATTTACAAAAACAGGTAACAGGCCAGATTTGGCCTGCAACCAGTTTGCTAACCCCTACAATGGAAGGTGGAGTAAAGGAGGTATTTTAAGAGATAATGGCTGTTTGAATACTGATGAAAAATAAATTCTTAGGTCCATAATCTCCCTAGTAAGATGATAAAGAGAAAGTCATGTTTTCATCAAGTGAAATGCATGACACCAAAGTCAAAAAAAGCAGCTGTAGAGAAAAACAGATCATTTGAATGGAAATTATGAATTAGAATTACAGAATTAACAGTAATAGAAGATAGTAGAAAAATATCTTCAAAGAGTTGAGAGATTATCATCAATATAAAATAGTATGCTCAACAAATCTTTTGAAGATGAGAATCCAGGCATTTACAGATTAAAAAATGAGAGCATTTACCATCGAGAGACCTACATTAAAGGGATTTTGAGAGGTTATTTTTAAGAATCTACTCAAGCTAATGTTAGGAACAAGAGCTAAATCTCCACATTGCATAGTTTCAATGGAGAGTAATGACAAAAATGAAATAGAATGGTAGTCAGTATAGTTTTCTTCAGCTACAGATTGTTAGAATCTAGGTAAAGCTGAAATTCATGCTTTTGTAGGTTTTCCCCCCTATACTGTTGTTTTCCTCCTAGTCTCTAATTGTTTTAATTAATATTTTTGTGATGTGGGGTGAGGTTTATAGTGGTATAATTCTATAAGATCTTTTATTATATAGTTCTTAAATTTTCTGCAAAGAATTTCTGTTGTGATTATAGTGGTCTCAGGTATTTTTTTTGTCTTTTCTGTACTTGGATAATTGGTTATGCTTACGCTGGACATTTGATAAATGGGGAAAAAACACCCAAATTCATTAAATGTAGAGAAGACCAAAATCAAGGATGTGATCTAAGAAGAAATATGTTCCATGGTTTCAAAAGCTGCAGAAAGCCAGTGACAATCAGACTGAAGAATTTGGATAATAAAGGGATCACTAAAAACTTAATATACTTCTCTGGGATAGCTGTTGAAGCAAAATGACCTCAAGCTTAAATAAGAACTAGATATCCTAATAACAGGAAGGAAATATTTGGTCTCCTATGAAAAAGAAAAAACTATTGTCATAGTACTTACTATTTATTGAGTACTCAACATGTGTCAAGCATAGTGCTAAGAACTTTCTGGGTGATTTTTGCATTTGGGCCTCATGATAATCCCTTCTAGTTTGATGCCTTCATTATCTCCGTTTTGTAATGACAGGAACTGAGGCTGTATATAGTTTGACTACTTAAAGTACAGCAGTAAGTTCCAGAGCTGGAATTAGTAACCAGACCACCTGACTCCCATGCAGAAATTATGCCTTAACCACAAACGTTGTGGGCTGAAGAGCAAGTTTAGGTAGTTGTGATTATTATCTGTGTTTATTTATATGTTCTCTGTGCTTTTTACTGTGCAAAGGAGCAATTAAAGATGATATTGAAAGCATGTGGTGAGGGGCAAAGAGTTTTTCAACTTGGTGTGATAGGGATTGAGTCTGGTGTAGTATAGAAAGATCTACTGATATAAGTGCAAACAGTTCTTTCTGCTTGTAGCTGTGAAGTACTGAGCTAGAGTAATTCTTGATAGGTAGTTTTGATTTCTAGCACATAATTTTGTATGTGGCAAAAGCTTTTAAATTAGAATTTTTTTTTTTCCTAGTGGAAGGAGTGAAAGAACAATTAAAACTTTCTTTGGAAAATAAGAACGGCATAGTGCAAACTGGTGAATTAACAGTTGTGCTGGATGGATTGGCGATTGAGCAAGAAAATCTAACAAACTGCAACTCATCTCCAACCAGTAAGCCAACTTTATGTGTTTTTAAAGTTTGAAGTGGGAAAAAAAACCTGAAAGAAGTATATAAAAACCTGCTTTATTTCTTTCTTGTTTAGTAGAAATACAGCAAAATGGTGATGCCTTACATGAAAATGGAGACCCTTCAACAAGACCAACCTCCAGGTAGAATATTTTATTTTAGTATTTGTGGCAAGGTAATGTAACATTTCCCATATATGAAGTTTTACATTTTAACCTTAGAGTTTGCCATAGAATTTAAAAGCTTGTATCTGTACATATCATTTGTTTAAATTCTTTTAAAAGTAGTTTTTAAAGAGATAAACTACATTGAGATATAATACACATACCAAAAGGGTTACCTTCTATATATTGCAGTAGATTTGGGTATAACAATCACGACTATCTAATTTCAGAAATTCTCATCACTCTCAAAAAGAGACTGGGGGCACCTAGGTGTCTCAGTCAGTTAAGTGTCCCAACTCTCGATTTTGGCTCAGGTCATGATCTCACGGTTGGTGGGACAGAGGCTGCCTTGGGTTCTGCACTGACAGCTCAGGGCCTGCTTGGGATTCTCTTGTCTTCTCTCTCTGCCCCTCCCCTGCTTGTGTGCACGTCCTTTCTCTCGCTCTCTTTCAGAATGAATAAACATTTAAAAAAGCGTGGTGGGGGGGCGGGGGTGGAAACCTGGGTGGCTCAGTCCGTTAAGGGTTAGACTCTTGGTTTCAGCTAAGGTCATGATCTCATGCTTGGTAGGTTCAAGCTCCACATCAGGCTCTGTGCTGAGCCTGCTTGGGATTCCCTCCCTCCCTTCCTTCCTCCTCCTCCTCCTCCTCCTCCTCCTCCTCCTCCTTCTCTCTCTCTCTCTCTCTGCCTCTCCCATGCATGTGTGCATTCTCTCTCTCTCACTCACTCTCTCAAAAATAAATAAACATTAAAAGAAAGAGAGAGAGAGAGAGAGAGACTCTGTAGCCATGAGCAGTCTCTCCCCATTCCTCTCTCCCAGCTCCTGGCAGCCCTAACTTACTTTTTGTCCAGTGGCTTGGCCTGTTCTGGCCTTTTCTTAGAAATGGACATATATGTCACTTTCTATTACTGGCTGTTTTTACTTAGCATGAGATTCATTCATGTTGTAGCGTGTGTCATTAATTCATTCTTTTCTTTGTCACCTTCTATTACTGGCTGTTTTTACCTAGCATGAGATTCATTCGTGTTGTAGCATGTGTCAGTACATCATTCTTTTTTATTGGAAATGGCTTCTTAAAATCTGTATTTAGGCATATTATATCAGTAAATAGATAGGTGCAGATAATGTGGGAAAATTGGCATCTTTTTGCTATCTGAATTGGCAGCTTCCAGTAGATCACTAGAAGGTACATGCTCCACAGATTGTAGTCTTTCCTCAGAAATCATCCTGCCATCTCAGAAATTCCCTTTGCTTACAGTTTGATGACCATAAAAGCTTTCTCTTTGGAATAGTTTAAATTAGAATAAAAACATATAATAGACTGGTTATAATGAATCCTTCAAAATATAAAAATACATTGCCATAAAAGTGACTTGTTAATGTCTGAAAAATATGCTGGTATATGACAAAGTGTGACCTCTATTAATATATAAAATTACTAACATCATTACTCCTAAATTGTTATTAAATGATTCTCATAGAGCACAGATAAGTATATTTTCTGAATATGTATTTGGCTTAAATAAATCTATTTAGTTTCCATAGGAAAAAACTAAGAGCTAAAAGGGTACAACACTAGGTAGATTAAAATATTTTGTCTGTGTGTATCTAAAATATGTATCTGTTTTTATAATCTTTGTAATACAATCTTAGATGGGTAAAGAAGATTGAGTCATGACCAATCTGAAAACTAATTTATTGCATAGTAAGACATTTTGAATGAAAGATTAGATCTATAGCACCAGGAGAACTTCACATGAATTCTTCTACTTAGACTCTTGGATCACTGATTTCTTCCTGAGTGGCTGGGGAGGGCTGTGCAATCAGAAGAATCACTTGGGAACTTCCTTTCCTTGTCCAAACTTCCTGAAGACATCTCATTCCAAATACACAGGTAACAAAGGAAAGGAGAGTTTCATTCATTCATTCATCATCAGATACTTATTGAGTGCCTGTTTGGTGCTCGACACTAGTCCAAGCACTAAGAATACTGGCCCTGTTCCTGTGAAATTTCATTCTGGTGGGATAAAGGTAAAGAGTAAGTAAGTGAAGAAATGAATTAGCTAATTGGAAATAGTATTAAGAACTGTGAAGTCATTGAAATAGGACAAGGTGACAGGAATGAAAGGGAGTCTGTTTTAAAGAGAGATGTTGGGGGAATTACCTCTGAAAAAGTGTCATTTGAGCTACAATTAAAAAGCCAAAAATGTACTATCCATGCAGAGTTCTGACAGGAGAGCATTATTCTAGGCAGAGGACATAGCAAGTGCAAAGACCGTGAGTTTATTTTTAGTTAATTCATGCTCTACAAATTCTTCCAACTCGAGAATATAATATTTATCCTTTTTTTTTTGATAATCCTATAGTCATTATAATATTACTGCTTGCGTATGATAATTTGTAATAAACAGGAAGGCTTTACAGCATGTTTTCATGTTCAGTAAAATTGATATATGGTATATATATCAAGGTAAGAAAGGAGGAACTTGGAGACAAAGATAGCTAGACACAATCTGATTGATATATTTTTAGAAACATTAGGCTGCTTTGTGGAGAGTAGATATTTGGAAAAACTCTCCTGTTTATTTACATGATATCACCCAACTTCCTATCCATTGCCAATAAGGTTTAAAATATTTGATTTTGTAGTTGTAGATTTATTTATTTATTTGCAGCTCATGTATTTGCTATAAATTCTTCTAACTGTGATATAATATTTAGCTTTTCTGATTATCATGTCCTCATTATTTTAGTACCTAGTACACTGTAATTTGTAATCAATATTTGAAGACCTTTTCAGCTTATTTTCCAGTGTTTAATAAAATTACAATAGGTTGGCAATCCCTATCAAAATAACACCAGCATTCTTCACAGAGCTGTAACAAATAATCCTAAAATTTGTGGAACCAGAAAAGACCCTGAATAGCGAAAGCAGTCTTGAAAGAGAAAACCAAAGCTGGAGGCATCACAATCCCGGACTTCAAGATGTATTACAAAGCTGTTATCATCAAGACAGTATGGTACTGGCACAAGAACAGACACTCAGATCAATGGAACAGAATAGAGAACCCAGAAATGGACCCACAGACTTATGGCCAACTAATCTTTGGCAAAGCAGGAAAGAATATCCAATGGAATAAAGACAGTCTCTTCAGCAAGTGGTGCTGGGAAAACTGGACAGCGACATGCAGAGAAATGAACCTGGACCACTTTCTTACACCATACACAAAAAAAAACTCAGAATGGATGAAAGACCTAAACGTAAGACAGGAAGCCATCAAAATCCTCGACGAGAAAGTAGGCATAAACCTCTTTGACCTAGGCCGTAGCAACTTCTTACTCAACACATCTCCGGAGGCAAGGGAAACAAAAGCAAAAATGAACTATTGGGACCTCATCAAAATAAAAAGCTTCTGCACAGCAAAGGAAACAAATAGCAAAACTAAAAGGTAACCAATGGAATGGGAGAAGATGTTTGCAAACAACATACAAGATAAGGGGTTGGTAACCAAAATCTATAAAGAACTTAACAAACTCAACACCCAAAAAACAAATAATCCAGTGAAGAAATGGGCAAAAGACATGAATAGACACTTTTCCAAAGAAGACATCCAGATGGCCATCTGACACATGAAAAAATGCTCAATGTCACTCATCATCAGGGAAATATAAATAAAAACTGCCATGAGATACCACCTCACACCTGTCAGAATGGCTAACATTAACAACTCAGACAACAACCGATGTTGGCAAGGATGTGGAGAAAGAGGATCTCTTTTGCACTGCTGGTGGGAATGCAAACTGGTGCAGCCATTCTGGAAAACAGGATGGAGGTTCCTCAACAAATTAAAAATAGAACTACCCTATGACCCAGCAATTGCACTACTAGGTATTTATCCAAGGGATACAGGTGTGCTGTTTTGAAGGGGCACATGTACCCCAATGTTTATAGCAGCACTATCAACGATGGCCAAAGTATGGAAAGAGCCCATATGTCCATTGACAGACGAATGGATAAAGATGTGGTCTATATATATATACAATGCAGTATTACCCAGCAATCAAAAAGAATGAAATCTGGCCATTTGCAACTACGTGGATGGAACCTAGAGGGTATTATGCTAAGCAAAATTAATCAGTCCGAGAAAAACAAGTATCTTTTGACTTCACTCACATGAGGACTTTAAGATACAAAACGGATGACCATAAGGAAAGGGAAGCAAAAATAATATAAAAACAGGGAGGAGGACAAAACATGAGACTCTTAAATTTACAGAACAAACAGAGGGTTACTGGAGGGGTTGTGGGTGGGGGGGTGGGCTAAATGGGTAAGGGGCATTAAGGAATCTACTCCTGAAATCGTTGTTGCACTATATACTAACTTGGAAGTAAGTTAAAAAATAAATTATTTAAAAAATTATAATGGTTGGAATTGATTTTTAAAAGTTCCTTGAGCTTTTTGAAAATGCTTTTTAGAAATGCTTTTTAAAGAGCACTTTAAAGATTATTCTTAGATTAAATATTTAAATACATATGCACACACACATTTTGTTGTTGTTGTTACATTTATTTATTTTTGAGAGAGAAGCAGAGATAAAGGGGGACAGAGAATGAGAGGGGGAGGGTCAGAGAAAGAGAGATATCAGAATTCAAAGCAGGCGCCAGGCACAGAGCCTGACACGGGGCTCAAGCTCATGAACCATGAGATCATGACCTGAGCCAAAGTTGGACGCTTAACTGACTGAGCCACCCAGGAGCCCCTTAGACTTAAATATTTAAAAGGTACAACTTGATCATTACTTTGAGGGACTGAAATTATTTTGATTTAATATATTTATATATCTGAGTATATATATAGTTATCTGCTAGTGTGGATACACTTAGAACTGAAAGTAATTTAAACTTTAATGTAGTAAAAGCATGCTATATCTTGTGTTCATTACTCTTTCTACCTATCACTTTGCTTGAGTACTAAGAATTTGGTAAATCTTTCTTATGACAATTCTGATGGAAAGTCACTTAATTGCACTTATTGAAGTAAAGCATCTTTTTTTTCTTTTTTTTAAGGTTGGTTGTTGAAGGTACCAGTGGAATAGATAATCATACACCTACAAGCACTCTAGTTCAAAACTCATGCTGTTCATATGTAGTTAATGGAGACAACACACCTTCATCTCCGTCTCAGGTTGCTGCCAGACCCAAAAATACACCAGCTCCAAAACCACTCACATCTGAGCCTGCCAATGACACTGGTAAGTATGGTGATTTATGACTCATTGTTTAAATGGAAACTAAATTAAACTTTATGCCTACACTTCTCTTACTGTACTATCTTTCTTAATCTTCAGTTCTGCGATAGGAATCTAAAGATCTAAATAACTGAAATCTTTCCTAATGTTTTGAATTTTTCTAGATTATTTAGGAGGATATTCCAAATATATATTTAGTTTAGAAATAACAATACATTTCATTGGGGATCCTGGGCAACTCAGTTAGTTAAGCATCTGAATTTGGCTCAGGTCATGATCTCGCGGTCCATGAGTTTGAGCCCCACATCGGGCTCTGTGATGACAGCTCGGAGCCTGGAGCCTATTTCAGATTCTGTGTCTCCCTCTCTCTATGCCCCTTTCCCCACTCACAGTCTGTCTGTCTGTCTGTCTGTCTGTCTCTCTCTCAAAAATAAATAAACATTAAAAAAATTAAAAAAAAATAACAATACATTTCACTAAGCATGTACTTATAGATTCTTAGGCTTTATGCCACATGCAAAAAAAGTTCATTATATAATATTTCTAAAAGAACTTTTGTGAGTTTATTAATTTGTTAGTAATAAGTGGTTTCTCTTGGGGGTGGAGAGAGGAAGGGAGTGGGGGGCAGAGACAGAGGGAGAGAGGGAGAGAGGGAGGGAGGGAGAGAGGGAGAGAGAGAGACAGAATGAGAAAGGGAGAATGAATCCCAAGCAGGCTCCACACTGTGAGCGCAGACCCTGATGCAGGGCTCAAGCTCATGAACCATGAGATCATGACCTGAGCCAAAATCAAGAATCAGACACCTAACTGACTGAGCAACCCAGGTGCCCCAATAAATGGTTTCTTTAACCTGTCTTCAGTACACAAATAATTTATTTCTTTGTATTACAAGTTGTTAGAAAAACGTAGTTTGAGCTGAGAGAGCTCTCAAAGTTCTAGATTTTTCAGGAGTATTATTCCATTACAGAAGGAATGCCTATGGAAGATTTTTTTCTATAATCCTGTATTCCAATGGACTCAGCTGTAAAAATTCATAAGTAATTTTCTTGTTTCATCTTTATATATTCTTTTAGATGAATCTCTTCAAACTCAAACATCTTAAGGTTGATTATGTTTGGGAGCTAGAGTTGTAATACTGGTCTTTTATTTCCAGAGTCTATATTTTTTCCTGTGTTTTGTGTATCTATGGGAAAGTATTCAAAAGTAGAAAAAAGTAAAGAATCAATTCAGGAATTGAATGAAAATACATGGGATTATAGATAAGACAACTGTATATTTATACCCAGGATTGGAGGGAGACTTACTCTGCTCTATCTTGAGAGTTTTTATAAACGTAGGAATTGACCTCTGAATGTTTTTGTTTTTTGTTTTTTTTTAATTTTTGTCTATTTTTGAAAGAGAGAGAGAAGGAGAGAGAGAGACAGACAGACAGACAGTGTGAGCACTGGAGGGGCAGAGAGAGAATTGAAGTAGGCTCCAGGCTCCGAGCTGTCAGCACAGCACCCGATGCAGGGTCCAAACTCACAAACTATGAGATAGGACCTGTGCTGAAGTCAGACACTTGCTGATTGAGCCACCCAGGTGCCCCTCTGAATTTTTTTGTTTAATATAATTTCTTGTCAAATTGGTTTCCATACAACACCCAGTGCTCATCCCAACAAGTGCCCTCCTCCTTGCCATCACCCGCTTTCCCCTCTCCCCTACCCCCCATCTATCCTTAGTTTGTTCTCCGTCCTTAAGAGTCTCTTATGGTTTGCCTCCCTCCTCTCTGTTACTTTTTCTCCCCCCCCCCTTCCTCTCCCCCGTGGTCTTCTGTTAAGTTTCTCAAGATCCACATGAGTGAAAACATATGGTATCTGTCTTTCTCTGACTGACCTATTTCACTTAGCATAAATCTTCCAATTCCATACATGTTGCTGCAAATGGCCAGATTTCATTCTGTCTCATTGCCAAGTAGTATACCATTGTATATATAAACCACATCTTCTTTATCCATTCGTCAGTTGATGGACATTTAGGCTCTTTCCATAATTTGGCTATTGTTGAGAGTGCTGCTATAAACATTGGGGTACAAGTGCCCTTATGCATCAGCACTCCTGTATCCCTTGGGTAAATTCCTAGCAGTGTTATTGCTGGGTCTTAGGGTAGATCTATTTTTAATTTTTTGAGGAACCTCCACAGTTTTCCAGAGTGGCTGCACCATTTTGCATTCCCACCAGCAGTGCAAAAGGGTTCCCGTTTCTCCACATCCTTGCCAGCATCTATAGTCTCCTGATTTGTTCATTTTAGCCACTCTGACTGGCATGAGGTGATATCTGAGTGTGGTTTTGATTTGTATTTCCCTAATGAGGAGTGACGTTGAGCATCTTTTCATGTGCCTGTTGGTCATCTGGATGTCTTCTTTAGAGAAGTGTCTATTCATGTCTTCTGCCCATTTCTTCACTGGATTATTTGTTTTTCGGGTGTGGAGTTTGGTGAGTTCTTTGTAGATTTTGGATACTAGCCCTTTGTCCAATATGTCATTTGCAAATATCTTTTCCCATTCCGTTGGTTGCCTTTTAGTTTTGTTCATTGTTTCCTTTGCAGTGCAGAAGCTTTTTATCTTGAGGAGGTCCCAGTACTTCATTTTTGCTTTTAATTCCCTTGCCTTTGGAGATGTGTCAAGTAAGAAATTGCTGCGGCTGAGATTAAAGAGGTTTTTTTTCTGCTTTCTCCTCTAGGGTTTTGATGATTTCCTATCTCACATTCAGGTCCTTCATCCATTTTGAGTTTATTTTTGTGTATGGTATAAGAAAGTGGTCTAGTTTCATTCTTCTGCATGTTGCTGTCCAGTTCTCCCAGCACCATTTGTTAAAGAGACTGTCTTTTTTCCACTGGATACTCTTTCCTGCTTTGTCAAAGGTTAGTTGGCCATACATTTGTGGGTCCAGTTCTGCGGTCTCTATTCTATTTCATTGGTCTATGTGTCTGTTTCTGTGCCAGTACCATATTGTCCTGATGATTACAGCTTTGTAGTAGAGGCTAAAGTCTGGGATTGTCATGCCTCCCACTTTGGTTTTCTTCTTCAATATTACTTTGGCTATTCGGGGTCTTTTATGGTTCCATACAAATTTTAGGATTATTTGTTCTAGCTTTGAGAAGAATGCTGGTGCAATTTTGATTGGGATTGTGTTGAATGTGTAGATTGCTTTGGTAGTATTGACATTTTAACAATATTCTTCCAATCCACGAGCATGGAATGTTTTTCCATTTCTTTGTATCTTCTTCAGTTTCCTTCATAAGCTTTCTATAGTTTTCAGCATACAGATCTTTTACATGTTTGGTTAGGTTTATTCCTAGGTATTTTATGGTTCTGTTGCAATTGAGAATGGTATCAGTTTATTTGTCTTTCTGTTGCTTCATTATTGGTGTATAAAAATGCAACCGATTTTTGTACATTAATTTTGTACCCTGCAACTTGCTGAATTTATGTATCTGTTCTGTCAGACTTTTGGTGGAATCTGTCAGGTTTTCCATGTAGGGTATCATGTCATCTGCAAAAAGTGAAAGTTTGACTTCATCTTTGCCAGTTTTGATGCCTTTTATTTCATTTTGTTGTCTGATTGCTGACACTAGGACTTCCAATACTATGTTAAACAACAGTGGTGAGAGTGGACATCCCTGTCGTGTTCTTGCTCTCAGGGGGAAAGCTCTCAGTTTTTCCCCATGATATTAGCTGTGGGCTTTTCCTAAATGGCTTCTATGATGTTTAAGCATGCTCCTTCTATCCTGACTTTCTTGAGGGTTTTCATTAAGAAAGGGTGCTGCATTTTGTCAAATGCTTTTTCTGCATCTATTGACAGGACCAGACCATATGGTTCTTATTGTTTATTTTATTAACGTGATGTATCACATTGATTTGTGAATATTGAACCAGCCCTACAGCCCAAGAATGAATCCCACTTGATCATGGTGAATAATACTTTTTATATGCTGTTGAATTCAATTCGCTAGTATCTTGTTGAGATTTTTTTGCATCCATATTCATCAGGGATATTGGCCTGTAGTTCTCTTTTTTTGCTAGGTCTCTGTCTGATTTCGGCATCAAACTAACGCTGGCTTCATAGAATGAGTCTGGAAGTTTTCCTTCCCTTGTATTTTTTTTGGAACAGCTTGAGAAGGATAGGTATTAACTCTGCTTTAAATGTCTGGTAGAATTCGCCAGGGAAGCCATGTGGTCCAGGACTCTTATTTGTTGGGAGATTTTTGATAACTGATTCAATTTCTTCTCTAGTTAGGGTCTGTTAGTTTTGGTAGTGTGTGGGTGGTAGGAATTTGTCCATTTCTTCCATGTTGTCCAGTGTGTTGGCATATAATTTTTCATAATATTACCTGATAATTGCTGGTATTTATGAGGGATTGGTTGTAATAATTCCATTTTCATTTGTGATTTTATCTATTTGGGTCCTCTCTCTTTTCTTTTGAGAAGCATTACTAGACGTTTATCAATTTTGTTTATTTTTTCAAAAAACCAACTCTTGGTTTCATTGATCTGCTCTACTGTTTTTTTAGATTCTATATTGTTTATTTCTGCTCTGATCTTTATTATTTCTCTTCTTCTGCTGGGTTTGGGGTATCTTGCTGTTCTGCTTCTATTTCCTTTAGGTGTACTGTTAGATTTTGTATTTGGGATTTTTCTTGTTTCTTGAGATAGGCCTGGATTGCAGTGTATTTTCCTCTTAGGATTGCCTTTGCTGCATCCTAGAGGGTTTGGATTGTTGTGTTTTCATTTTCATTTGTTTCCATGTATTTTAATTTCTTCTCTAATTGCCTCATTGACCTGTTCATTCTTTTGTAAGATGTTCTTTAACCTCCATGCTTTTGGAGGTTTTCCAGACTTTTTCATGTGGTTGTTCTCAAGTTTCATAGCATTGTGATCTAAAAGTGTGCATGGTATGATCTCAATTCTTTTATATTTATTGAGGGCTGTTTTGTGATCCAGTATATGATTTATCTTGGAGAATGTTCCATGTGCACTTGAGAAGAAAGTATGTTCTTCTGCTTTGGGATGTAGAGTTCTAATTATGTGTGTCAGGTCCATCTGGTCCAACGTATCTTTCAGGATCTTTGTTTCTTTACTGGTTCTGTGTCTAGATGATCTGTCCATTGTTGTAAGTGGAGTATTAAGGTCCCCTGCAATTACCACATTCTTATCAATAAGATGCTTATGTTTGTGATTAATTGTTTTAAATATATGGGTGCTTCGAATTCGGTGCATAGACATTTATAATTGTTAGCTCTTCCTGATGAATAGACTATTATATAATGCCCTTCTTCATCTCTTGTTACAGCCTTTTATTTAAAGTCTAGTTTGTCTCATATAAGTATGGCTACTCCAGCTTTCTTTTGACTTCAGTAGCATGATAGATAGTTCTCCATCCCCTCACTTTCAATCTGAAAGTGTCCTCAGGTCTAAAATGAGTCTCTTGTAGACAGCAAATAGATGGGTCTTGTTTTTTTAATCCATTCTGATACTTTATGTGTTTCGATTGGAGCTTTTAGTACATTTACATTAATGTTATTATTGAAAGGTGTGGGTTTAGAGTCATTGTGTTATCTGTAGGTTTCATGCGTGTAGTGATGTCTCTGGTACTTTGTGGTCCTTGCAACATTTCACTCACAGAATCCCCCTTAGGATCTGTTGTAGTGCTGGTTTAGTGTGATGAATTCCTTCAGCTTTTGTTTGGGAAAACTTTTATCTCTCCTTCTATTCTGAATGACAGGCTTGCTGCATACTTTTCCTGTTCATCACATTGAAGATTTCCTGCCATTCCTTTCTGGCCTGCCAAGTTTCAGTAGATATGTCTGCTACTACCCTTATGCTTCTACCTTTGTATGTTAAGGCCCATTTATTCCTAGCTGCTTTTTGAATTCTCTCTTTATGCTTGTATTTTGCCAGTTTCACTATGATATGTCATGCAGAAGATCAATTCAAGTTACATCTGAAGGGAGTTCTCTGGGCCTCTTGGATTTCAGTGTCTGTTTCCTTCCCCGGATTGGGGAAGTTCTCAGCTATGATTTGTTCAAGTACACCTTCAGCCCCTTTCTGTCTCTCTTCTTCATCTGGAATTCCTATGATAGGTATATTGTTCCATTTGATTGCATCACTTAGTTCTCTAGTTTTCACCTCTTGATCCTGTATTTTTTTCTCTCTTTTTCTCAGCTTCCTCTTTTTCCATAATTTTATCTTCTAATTCACCTATTCTCCTCTTTGCCTTTTCAATCCGCACTGTGACTGCCTCCATTTTATTTACACTTCATTTATAGCATTTTTTAATTCATCATGACTATTTTTTAGTTCCTTGATCTCTGCAGTACTAGATTCTCTGCTGTCTTCTATGCCTTTTTCAAGCCCAGCAATTAATCTTATGACTATTATTTTAAGTTATTGTTCAGTTATATTGCTTATATCTGTTTTGATTAATTCTTTGGTTGTCACTTCTTCCTGGAATTTCTTTTGAGGGGAATTCTTTCATTTCATCATTTTGGCTAGTTTTCTGTTCCTTATGAATTTTAAAAGCTCGTTATGCGCTTGGCACCTGCGAGCACTGCTATATTAAAGGGGGGGTCACACACTGTCCAGGGCCTGGCCCTTCAGGAAGTGTTTTTTTGGAGAGTGTTACTTGCTCTCTGTTGTTGTGACTTTGGTTATTTTATTTCTCTACTGCTAGTGATGTTTTGGACCCTCTACGAGGTGTGCTTTGATTTGTTCCTTGAAGTAGTCCTGTAAAGGAAAACAAACAGGAAACAAAGACACATAAACACACATACAGATAAAACAAACAGACAAAAAAAACCCACACACAAACAAACATACAAACAAAAACAATCCAAAAGCAAAAAAACAGAATCACCAGCTACAAGTAAAGAACAAGGTAGAGGCAGTGCTGATGGAGGAGCACATGCAAAGAGAGAAATGACAGGGGCGGGGACAAAGAGAAAATAAACATTGACCGGGCAGAGAGACTAAATGACTTAATCCAGAGAGAGAGAAAGGAAAATAAAGAAGGAGGTCGCGGGGGTGGGGGGACAAAGATAAAGTTACCCAGGCAGAGAAAGTATATGGCTTGATTATTCCAGAGAGAAAGGAAAGTACAGAAGGAGATGTAGAACATGTATCAAGGGAATGCATTAAATATGTCTGCTTCAACAAACCAACAACCAGAGCAACCAGCCTAGAGGAGGGAAGAGATAGGAAGGGAGAATATATCTAAATAAGAATTGTCCTGGAATTAAAGAATTGTCCTGGAATTAATCCAGGCTATGCAGCATCACTGGTCTGGATTATGGAGCCCTCTGGTTGCACAGCATGTATCTGGCTCCAGCAGATAAGCTGTTACCTGCACGGAGGGGCGTGGTTTGGTGTAGGCTGGTCTCACCTCCACTATCTGTCCCACCCCGGACTGATCCCTGAGGTCCTGCCTTGGTGGTGATGGTGGGAGGGAATGGTAATCCCCCAGTCTCTTCCCTGTGACCCAGTGGACTCCATTCCAGTTGTCCTCACTGTGCCACAGGCACAGACTGGGCGGTCCTTCTCGCTCCCCCAACTCCCCTGGCCCAGTGCTTGGCTAGGGTTCAAAGACCCGCTCCAGGTGCTCTGGCACTGAGGAAGTGCCTCTCTGTGCAGCTTGATATGTGGTCCTGCCTGGCTTTGCCTGTGCTGCCGGACTTCAGGGAGGACTGCCTTTTCCTGCTGTGGACTGCACTGCTGACCTCGCTGAGGTGCATGGGGGTGGTATACACAGGCAGCAGACAGGCTTTATTCTCTCCCAGCACACTCCAGGGAGGGGGCCGGTTTCTCCTTCTGCAGACTGCACCCTCAACCTAGCCACTGAGCCCCAGGGGGTGGAGGACGCAGGCAGGCTTTGTTCTGTCACACAGCCCTCCAGGGAGGGGTCCACTTTCTCCTGTGGACTGTGCCCCTGATCTACCACCGAACCCGGGGCTGGCTCCCCTTCTCCCCAGGTGCGTGAACAGGGAGATGGCCCCAGTCTGAAGAAAGCCCCACAGTTAGAGATAGGATCCCTCTCAGTCCCAGTCCTGGGACAAGAGACTGTATCTCTTGTCCAGATACAGTCAGTCCTACACTTCCCCAGCCATGCTTTCTCTTCTCTTCGTCTCTCAACAGAAGGGGATCTCTCCTCTCCGTGCCTACTCTGTGGGTTTTATTTCCCCCAGTTCACAATCACCCACCTGTCCTTTCTCAAGTTTCTTCCTGGTAGATTTCAGCCTCTTTTCCTCCCGGACTCTTGAGGTTTAAAGTCCTTTGGCTTCAGCACTTCTTTGTTTGAGAGACGCGGGAAGTATGGATCCCCCTACTTCTCTACCATGTTGGCCCATGAATCTGAATGGGTTTTTAAATTTTAATTTATTAATGCCTTTTTTTTTTTTTTAAGATGGACTTAAAGATCCTGAGTGGTCACAATAAGTAGAACTCTTTGGTCATTAATTTAAGGTGGCTGGAAAATGAAGAGAAGAGAAATACATATAACAAGAGTGACATTAGTGAGGCAAATGCATTTATTTTCTGATTTCTGATCTGCTTTGTAGTAGGAACATTTGTCTCAGAGTTATTAGCAAAGCAGAAAAGGAAACATCACCTTACTTTATTTGGAACTGTGTCTAAATTAAGAACAGACCAGTTAAAACAGCTACTGTTTCTGATATTCTATCTTTTATGGATTGTATGAAAAAACCGCATAGTGTGAGCAACATCCTCAATAATTCTAGGAGAGTAAATGTAATAGTGAGTTTCAGAGAACTGTGACTTATGTTATCTATCCTAAATTAAATATTACGATTTTTAAAAATAGTCTGAGTACCTATAGAAAGGACCAATAATTTATTTTTTTAAGGTTTATTTATTTATTTTGAGAGAGAGAGAGAGAATGACCAGGGAAGGGCAGAAAGAGAGGGGGACAGAGGATGTGAAGCAGATTCCATTCCGATAGTGGAGAGCGTGATGCATGGCCCAAACACAAAAACCACGAGATCGTGACCTGAGCTGAAGTTGGATGCTTAACTGACTGAACCACCCAGGCACCTCAGTAATTTATTTTTTAAAAATGTAAACACATAGAGGTACTTGGGAGGCTCAGTTGGCCTGACATGACTCTTGATTTCCCCTCTCCCTGGCTTGTGTGTGCTCACTCTCTCTTAAAAAAAAAAAAAAAAAAAAAATTCAAAAAATACATATCAACACATAGAAAAGTGGTTTATCTGAACCAGAGTTTTTCACAATGAAGCTTAAATCTAGTGCTTTTTGGTCATGAATTTTTAAGTTATTAAGTAATTATCCATACCAAAAAATTTCAAGGAAAACCTAATTATTCATAAATTTGCATTATATTTTAATTTTTTTTTAACATTTATTTTTGAGAGAGAGAGACAGAGCACAAGCAGTGGATGGGCAGAGAGTGAGGGTGACAGAATCCAAAGCAGGCTCCAGGCTCCAGGCTCCAAGCTGCCAACACAGAGCCTGACGTGGGGCTTGAACTCACGAGCTGTGAGATTGTGACCTGAGCCGAAGTCAGATGCTCAACTGAGCCACCTGGGTGCCCCAAAATTTGCATTTTAAACAATATAACTTCCTTAACAACACTCCAAAGAAGTTGTGAAAAATAAAAATAACACTGTTATATAACAGGATTGATTTGTTATATGGGATTATCATTACATTCAGAATGTAGTTCCAGTTCCATCATTTCTGAAACTAATTAGATAAAAGGCCAATTATTTGTAAAGTTCAGTCCTGATTCATGAAAAGAATAAGAAGGATGAATGATCATTTCAGAAAGGCTTATACCGCCATTCTATCTCATTCTTGTCATCATCCTCCATTTAAAATCTATGGAATTTGGTGAGTTAACTCTTCTTCCTAAAATATTTAGCTGTTTGAGTAGATTGGTGAAAGTGTCCATTGACCACTGGTTAGTTGCATGTTTTAATGTTTGGGTATATTCAGATGCTGGTACAAAAGGGAGGAAGACTTACGGAGGCTTTTCAGAAATCTCAGAATCTCTTACACTCCATGGTTTCTCGGGTTCTCTATAGACTCTTCCATTGAGAACAAGTACACTTCCCATGTTTTTTTTTGTTTTTTGCCTTTTTGATATTTATTTTAGAGAGAGAGCATGAGCAGGGGAAGGGCAGAGAGAGAGAGAGGGAGACAGAGGATACAAAGTGGGCTCTGTGCTGACAGCAGAGAGCCCGATGCAGGGCTCGAACTCACTGTGAGATCATGACCTGAGGCAAAGTTGGATGCTTAAATAACTGAGCCACCTAGATGCCCCACTTCCCACGTTCTTATTTATCCTTGCCCAAAATTTCAAGGTGAATATAAAACATATGAGGAACTAGAATTGAAGGCTCCATTGTAAGTAATTCCCATAACATTCACAGTAGCTATTAGGAAACCTAGGATAATCATAATAGCTAACATTTGTGCTATATATGTTGTAAACACTGTATATCTATTTACTGATTGAACTTTCACCATAACTAATTGAAATAAATACCAATATCTTTCCCTTTTTCCCAAGAGGAACGGAAACACAGATCACAGCTAGGGAGTAGAAAAGCTGTAATTGACATCCAGTTATATCTCTCTGAGCTCTCTCTGCCTTCTGCTTCTCTGTTCACTTTGATGTGTGTGATTTTTATAGTGTCTCAAAGGTATACTGTTCAGCTTTTATACTTTGATAGACTTCAAATAATATTTCATCATCCAACTTAGCGATTGTGTTTTCACCTCCTCTGATAATTGTTGGCGACATCTGACAAAACAATCTGTCATCATTCTATTGGCCAGTTTAAAAAGGCTTCCAGAACCTATTCTGTTGGTAGTAACCACTCTGCCAGTGCCTTTAGTGTGATCTGTCATCCCTTGGTAGGAGGATGAATTCAGGTACTTTTCAAGGATTGGGATAATCTTTAAGGCCTTAGTACAAAAATGGTATTCCTTTTTCTAATCATGGACTTTTAAAATCAGTTTTCATGTTACAGAGGGGATACGGATGGGAGTGTGCATATTCTGTATATAACACATTACATGTTTTTAGTCCCTTACCTACAATTCAGAATCCTAAAATCTTTAAAACCAAAGGTTTTTTGGTGAACTCCTTTGATGTCAAAGTGACTACAACTGACTTAAATGTATTCATAGTTTATCATGCTTAGTGTATCTCTACATTTTGCCACAGAAATAGTATTGTGTTTAATTACAATGTGTAGCCCTCAAATCTGCTCAGTTATTAGTGTAATATACAGTACACATGCCATATTACTTTTCTAAATTTCGAAAACTAATGGATTCTGGAACATACTTGACCCCAAGGATTTCAGACAAGGGATTATAGCCCTGTGCTAAGGAGTTTAAGACAAATGATTTCATTTCACCAGAGACAGTATCAATACAAGAAGGCTTTTTGGTGGGAATTTTTTTTCTCCCTCCCTTTAGATCAGGAGGCTCCATTTGAAGGGCACCTGGGTAGCTCAGTTGGTTGAGCATCCAATTTTTGATTTCGACTCAGGTCATGATTCCAGGGTTGTGGGATCAAGCCCCTGGTCGGGCTCTGCACTGAGCATGCTGCCTGCTTAAGATATTCAATCTCTCTCTCTCTCTCTCTCTCTCTCTCTCTCTCTCTCTCTCCCTCTCCCTCCCTCCCTCCCTCCCTCCCTCCCTCCCTCTCTCTCTCCACCTCTCCCTCCAATATGCATTCTCTCTAAAATTAAAAAAAAAGCTCCTTTGATAAGTTTAGTTGCTATAAATATTGATAGTTTTTTAAAGCTAAAATGGGAGGCAATCCTGGCATCTAATAGGACTAAGTTCAAATCCAGCTCTACTGTTTAATGTGTTAACTGTGTGATCTTAGACAAACTTAATATTCTTAAAATCTAGCTCCTCCATTTATAAAAAGAGGATAATCCTCAGTTAACCACCTGATAGGATTGTTTCAAAGGTTAAATGAGATAATAAAAAACATCTACCATATTCCTTGGACAGTGATAGATATTTAAGAACAATACTATTTTCTTCTCCACTTCCCACTATCTGTAACTTCCAGTGTGAAATGACTTTTTCTAACACATAATTTTTCTTTTATTAATAGATCAGAGCTCTGTATGGTTTCAGGCAGAACTGATTTCACAAGTTTATTAGACTTTTGTTTATAGCTTTTTATTTTGAAATAATAGAAAGTTGCCAAGAAATGTATAGGGAGCTCTCCCTGTGTGAACATACAGTGTGTAACTGCAGTACAATATAAAAATCAGGAAATTGGCGTTGACAAAATCTCCACTTTGCCTATTGTACCTACACTGTGTGTGCATTCTGTGCGGTTTTATCATGTATTACTTCATGTAGCTGCTACTGTGATCAAGATACAGAACTATCCCATCATCAAAGCCTCCCTCGAACACTACCCCCTTTATAGCCACCCACTTAGAAGTGTGAATTGACTTTAAAGAAACTTAAGATGCATATACACCAGTAGTTCTTCGTGTCACACCTTTTAATTTTATTTATTTACTTTGAAAGAGAGAGAGAGCAGGCTGGGGGAGGGGCAGAGAGGAGAGAGAGAATCCCAAGCAGGCTTTGCTGCCAGCGCAGAGCCTGACGTGGGGCTCAAACTCAAGAACTGTGAGATCCTGAATGACCAGAGCCGAAATCCAAAGTTGGATGCTTAACCGACTGAGCCACCCAGGTGCCCCCATTCATGTCACACTTTTAAAAAGGAGTAAAAATGATACTCAAATCTTGAGTATTTCTGCCTTTTTCTGCTTTATTTGAACAGTTATAGTAAGGACAAATGTGTGGTGCTTTGAGATGTACATATCATAAAGTACAAGGAAAACTTCTCAAGGATTAAACACGAAAGTAGGGAGGTGTGTCCTGTAACTTAAATGTCATAATGGCTGAAAGTAAGGGTTTGGATACATTCATTAAGAAACCAAGTCTGTAGAGAAGAAAAATGCTTTGCATAAACTTCCAATTTCCCACCTGTTACACATTTCAAATACTAGCTTACGTGTAATTCTCCATATTCTTTCACGAGCAAGGAGCCTATGATTCTGACCTCCCTCTCTCTCTGCCTTCCCTTTTTGTCTTTTTTGTTAGTTTGTCCTTTCACTCATCCTTATACCATTTGTTAACAGATGTTTGTATTGCAGCTACCGTAGACAGATGTTTATTTTGCAGGACACTGCCTGGTGGCTGGGTATGCACACATCAGAGTTTCTCAACTTCACACTGTTGACATGGTGGGCCAGATAATCCTTTGTTGTGGGTGGCTGTCCAGTGTATTGTATATTCCTGACCTGTACCCACTAGATGCCAGTAACATCTCCCTTTCCCCTGGCTGTGACAACCAAACATAGCTCCAGATGTTGCTAACTGTCTTTGAAGTGGGGGGCAAATTTGTGTCCAGTTGAGAACCACTGACGTGTATCAGTAATAATCTCTAATCAAAGATATGCCGTCCTACCCCACTCAGAATTTCCCATTATTAACACCTTGCATTACTGTGCTACATTTGTTAGAATTAATGAACCAGTATAAATACGTTATTGTTAACTATAGTCCATAGTTGACATCAAGGCTCACTCTTTGTGTTGTATGGGTCCTGTGAGATTTAAGAAATTCATGTTGTCATGGACCCAACATTACAGTATCCTGCAGAATTGTTTTACCACTCTCCAAATCCCCTGTGCTCCATCTGTTTATCCTTTACCCCACACTCCTAACAACCACTGATCTTTTTGCTGTCTCTGTAGTTTGGCCTCTATAGTTGGAATCTTCTTTCACTTAGCAATATGCATTTAAGGCTCCTCCATGTCTTTTTATGGCTTGACGTCTCATTTCTGATACTGTCAAATAATATTCCATTGTATGAATGAATGTACCCCAATTTTCTTACCCATCTTGGTTGCTTCCATTTTTGCCATTATGAATATAGCTGATATAAACATTCATGTGCAGGTTTTTGTGTGGACGTAAGATTTCAACTTAACTGGATTGAAAACCAGGACTGCTTTATTATATAATAAGAGTATGGTTATTTTTGTAAGAAACTGTTCAAACTGTCTTCCAAAGTGGCTGGACCCTTTTGTTTTCCCACCAGCAATAATGAGAATTTCTCATGCTCTGCTTCCTTACCAGTATTTTTACCAGTTAATTATTACTTTTTTTTGCAGTGCTGAATCTTCCCATCCAGAGATATTTTATGTGCCTCTCCATTCATTCGTGTTTTAAAATGTCTCTTAAAAATGTTTTTTAGTTTTGTTTAGATAAGTCTTGAGTGTAATTTTGATGTTGAACTTCTATCTGGTCGTTGAGCTAATACATTTTGGTCAAATTAATTGGGTACTAATAGCTTTTCAGTTGACTCTTGTGAGTGTTCTTTTTTTATTATTTTTTTTAATGGATCAGTTATTAGGGTCTTTTTAAGAAACTTAGAACACCAATTTGTGAGGGTGAACTCCATTTGTGAGAGAAAACACAGAACGGATATAGCCCTGAAGCTAAGGGACAGCTTTGATTTGTGGGAGCATTTGCGAGTCTGCAGCTTTCTGATCAACTCTGTGCTGTTCTGTAATCTCATATTTCCCTTTCTCCATGTTGAAGATCTCACCTTCCTGGTGTCTGGGTTTACTCAGCCGCTGCTTCTTGAAGTAAGCATCAGTGAGATGTTTTGGGATTTTCACACTGCTGATACTAGTTTTGGAGGAGGTGGCAATGACAGATTTCTGGTGTGCTCTACACAGAGGAAGTCGATTGAGGGCCAGAGGTCCGATCACAAGTAGCAAGCCACTGCTCAGTCACTTCAGGAAAACCACCCTCTTGCCTCTGTGGAGCACAGTGAAGGTGATCAAAATGAACCCAGGAGTGATGCTAGCTTGCATTTTCCTCACATGCTGACTGAAAGGGTTGTTGTTGTTTTTTGTCGTGGCTCAGTAGCTTTCCAGGAACATCTTCAGTAGGATAATACCTAGGCACTTTGTGAATTTTAACCACTCGGGTACCACCATTCCTGTTACCACCAACTGGTTTTGTGACAGTAGCAAGAACCTTCTCCTTTTTCTTTTCAACTCTGTATTTAGCTGCTGAATACTTCTTCCTCTTGTACATGGCCTTTCATAGCTGATCAGGAATATCTGCCAATTCCTTTGCCTAGGCCAGGGTTTTTGGCTGCAGTGGGGCTTCCTTTTCTTTGGCATTTTAGCCCTGAGGTTACTCTTCTTAACCTTGCACTAGTCTGACCTTCTTGGCTTTGATTTTTTTTCTCCTTAGTGTTTGGCTTCTCGGCTTTTTTTGCCTGCCATCTTGCAAGATGGGTCAGAGATCCTGTCGAGTGTTCTAAATAAACTTATCCTCTGTGAGTGAGCATTTTATTTCCAGTATTTTTCACTTCTTGTCTTAATGCATCATCAAAGTAATCAGCAGTATTGGAGTGGTGGTTGTGATCTTCCTTGTTTTGTTCCTGACTTTAATTTGTTCCTGACCTTAATAGAAATTCTTCTAATATTTTATAGTTAATATACGATGCTTACTGTGGGTTTCTGGTAATCTAGACTATTTATTTTTCTTGATTCCTCTTATCAAGTGTTTTATCAAGGTTTTATTGAATTCTTTTTGGTTTGTATTGAAAATAGTCATGGCTTTTATCTTTTAATATGTTAGCATAGTCAATTTCCTAACATAATATCCTAATATTGAACCATCTTAGAATTTATTGAATTTCAACTTTAGGGTTAACTTACCCTTACAAGAGTAAACTAAGAAACTCCTTTTTACTCCTTGTTACTTTAAATAACATTGAGAGTGATCTGTTCATTGAAGGCTTCATAGGATTTTCTCAGAACACTAAGTGAGCCTTGTGCCCTTTGGTGGAGTGCTATGATCTTTCATCACCTTTTCAATTTCTACTCTGATGAGTCCTTTCTTTCTTTTTATTTTATTTTTAAAGATTTTATTTTTAAATAATCTCTATATCCAATGTGGGGTTTGAACTCAACCCCAAGATCAAGAGTCACATGCTCCACTGACTGAGCCAACCCATGATGAGCCTTTTCAATTTTTCTTTCTCTTGACTTAGATTAGTTAATATGGTTCAGACTTACAAAGTTGTATGTGGCATTCCTAATGTTATTCATATTATATATTCTTTATAAAACTTGGAAAGGTATATTTCATGGTTTCTCCATATTACTGGTAAGAATTCATCTGAAGCATTTGTTAAAAATACAGATTCCCAAACCTTCCTTAGAGATTTCCCCTAGAGATTCAGTAAATCTAGAATGGGAACTGAGATCTATACTTCCAACAAGATCCCAACAGGATCCCATTTCTTATCAGTAAGTTTGGAAATTCTGATCTGTTTTATTGGTTTTTAAATTCCTTCTACCATTGCCCCCCACCCCCAATGGACCCTCAGCTCTGGAATTGAGTGCTAAGCTCATTTATTGCCATTCTTTCTTATATTCGTGGATACTTGTTAGGCTTTGTCCAATAGCCTTTGATACAAGTGTTTTCATTGCCATTAATTTCCCTAAAGTCTATAATTTCATTATTTCCTCTTTAACTCAATAATTATTTAGTTTATCTTCTAAGCATATTGATTGTGAATTGGGGGAGAGTACTATCATTTTTATGGACATAAAAGTATCCGTCTTCTGGGGCATCTGGGTGGCTTAGTGAGTTAAGTGTCTGACTCTTAATCTCACCTCAGGTCATGGTCTCACAATTTGTGAGATTGAGACCCACATTGGGCTCTGTACTGACAGCTTGGAGCTTGCTTAGGATTCTCTCTCTCTCTCTCTCTCTCAAAATAAATAAACATTTAAAAAGAAAGTTACCAGTTTCCTCACCAGTAAAGTGGAGATAATGCTGGTATCTGTCTCAGCATAGTTCTGTGAAGATTATTACATAAGATAACCCTTAAAAAGTGTTTAACAGATTCTGCCAGACTTTCAGTAAACATTTTAATAAGTTGTATTTTGTATTGCTTGTTTCTAGTTTTATTGCATTGTAATTAGAATGTGGCCTCCTTATTATATAATGGAGGATTTTCCTTTGGTCTTTTATATTGGTTTTCTAAAAATTCTCAGCGTGTTTGGATGGAATATGTACATAGTAGAAACTCAAAGCTACCTCTCTGTAATTTAAGTCAGATGTATTGTGTTATTAAATTTTTCATATAGTTAATATTTCTACTGATGCTCTTTAATCTGCATAGTTTTGGGAGAGGTATGTTCAGTTCATTTCTTCCTCTATGATTTGTCTTTAATTTATTGATTCAACAAGTATTTATTGTGTTCGTATGCAAAGCATTTTTAACAATTGGGAAATGCAAGAGTGACAAAGTTTTTGTACCATTCTGAACTTAAAGAAATGAAAACAAATAAAATGATTTCAGAACATGAGAAATAAAACAGGTTAGGGTGTGGTGGAAACAACAGTAAATAAGGTACTCAAGCACTGCCTCAAGTACATTCTGAAGTTATAATTGGGCATGCACTCTAAATGATAAGAAGCCAGTCATGAGGTATTAGGAGGCCACAGTAACAGCAAGTGCACATCCCTTAAGTGGGAAGGAGTTTGCTATTCAGGGAACAGAAGGAAGGCCATCATGAGAAGTCAGGCATAACTGTGGAGCAGATTAACGTAGTCATTGTCATAGGCTGTGGTAAAAGAGTTTGGAATTTATTCTGGTGGTAATGGGAATCCACTGATGTGTTTAATTAGGGGAATGAAAAAATCTTACATGTTGTGAAAAAGATTACTCCGAGCCGTCATTTGGAGAATAGCTTGTAGCTGGACATGAGAAAAAGCAGCAGACTAAAATTAGGAGGCTGTTGATAGTAGTAAAAGCAAGAAACGATGGACCAGAAGGTAGTGGTACAGATGGAGAGAAGAGCTGAGAGCACTCACCTGCTGTTGAATTATTGTAGGAGAGGAGTTTTTGCCTTGAACAACTGAACAGTACTCTTTAATATCTCATTTTATTCCTCTCTAACAGTTCGTTTTTGTGTGCTGTGTTTTAGTATGCAAAAGATTTATGACTTTTTTCTTGGACTGGATTATCTTATCTCAGTTATTCCTCTTTTCCCATTTAGTGTTATTTTGCTTTGAAAAGACTGCTGCTAACTAAGCTTTTTTGTTTTTGGAAATTAATTTCTGCACTATTGAAGAGTAAATATTAAATGAGGTAATTATTTAAGTGAGCATTATATAAGAGACACCAGAAGTTAGCCTCTCTATGCACGTTCTTTTTTCATTTCACTGTGTTATCTAATAGTATTTGGTACAGGGTAACTGTAAATACTTTATTTCTTTTATGTATTTTTTTTCCCCCAAAGCCATTCTCTTCCTCATATTTAGACAGTACTTGACTCATTCTCTTATTATTTTGTGCTTACCATTCAATTCCTTTTAATAGTACGCTTTCCACCATTTAAGTCTTCCCTCTGAAGATGCCATTACCTTTAATTAGGTCTCCCTTCCCCATTTCAATTAGAACGTTATGTGGAATTTTCTAATACGTTTTACTCAATAATCTATGTCTCTTTCCAGTTTTAATTTGACTTCACTTTAATAGTGACACATAATTGAAATGCTTTGATCACATTTAAAATGAACATTAAGGGGCTCCTTGGTGGCTCAGTCGGTTAAGCATCCGACTTTGGCTCAGGTCATGATCTCATGTTTTGTGGGTTTGACCCCTGTGTCAGGCCCTGTGGTGACAGCTCAGAGCCTGGAGCCTGCTTCAAATTCTGTGTCTCCGTGTCTCTCTGTCCCTCCCATGCTTGCATGTGCTCACTTGCTCTCTCTCAAAAATAAATAAAAACATAGAAAAAAAATTTTTAAATGAACATTAAGAGGGTGCCTGGGTGGCTCAGTTGGTTAAGTGTCCGACTTCAGCTCAGGTCATGATCTCATAGTTCGTGAGTTTGAGCCCCGTGTTGGGCTGTGTGCTGACAGCTCAGAGCCTGGAGCCTGCTTCAAAATCTGTGTCTCCCTCTGTCTCTGTTCCTTCCTCACTTGCACTCTGTCTCTAACATTAATAAAACAACCAAAAAATTTTTAAATGAGCATTAAATTGTATTAGTGGATCCCAGTAGTGAGTCATTTCTTTAGAAGGTGTAGAATGAATTTCTGTATCTTCTGGCAGTCCACTATAGTACTATCTAAATGCCACTGTTTCCCCCCATTGACATTTTTGATATTAGCTACCATTTGCATAGGAGAAGGAGATTAAAAGGGATCTTTAAAAGTTTTTATATATATAGGGGCACCTCGGTGGCTTAGTCGGTTAAGTGTCCAACTCTGGCTCAGGTCATGATCTTGCAGTCCGTGAGTTCGAGCCCCGCGTCAGGCTCTGTGCTGACCGCGCGGAGCCTGGAGCCTGCTTCGGATTCTGTGTCTCCTTCTCTCTTTGCCCCTCCCCCACTTGTGCTCTGTCTCTATCAAAAATTAATAAATGTAAAAATTTTTTTAAAAGTTTTTTATATAAACCATGCAGACTTTCAGAATTGATCATTTGGAAAAAAAAAAAAAACAAAAAACATGTTATCCTCATACTGGTTTTTCTTTTCCTTAAGTTAAAGTTATTAGTGTGTGTGTATACAATTTACCCTTGAACAGTAAGGATTGGAACACCAACATCACCCCCCCCCCCAACAATTGAATGATTTTGTATAACTTTGGACTCCATCCCCCTCCCTGCCGCCAGGTTTTGACTACTAATTGCCTATTGTTGACTGAAGCCTTACTAGTAACATAGTCAATTAACACATATTTTGTAGATCTGTTATATACTGTCTTCTTACCATACAGTAAGCTAGAGAAAATGTTAAGAAAACCAGAGAAGGAAAAAATACATTTACAGGTTTGTACTGTTTTTATTGGAAAAAAATCTACACATAAGTGGACCTGTGAAGTTCAAACCTGTGTTGTTCAAGGGTCAACTGTATTCTTAAATTTTTATTATTTATATATTCATCCCTAAATATAAGCAAGAAAAAATATAATCTGCCTTATTTATTTTCATCAGTATCTGATACATTACTCACCATCAGTTAGGTACTGAATCAGTGTAACTGGTGAGTTGTTTGCTTTGTCATTTCCTGATAGTTCATCTTATTGATTTTCTCTTTTCAGTTAATGGAGAATCATCCTCATCTGCACCAACTGATAACGCTTCCACTATGGATACTGTAATAGTATCTGAAGAAACCGCCTTGTCTTCAAATTGCACTAATACTACTGTTGAAGATCCTCCAGTTCAAGAAATAATGACTTCCTCAGAAAACAGTGAATGTATTCTCTCTACTAGTGCAGCATTTGGATCTGAAGCTAGAAGTACTTTAGACCCTGCCACCTCTAATTCTGGAAGTAGTTCTGCTTTTGAGGCAGCCAAATTAAGACAGCCAGATGGCTGTGTGGAACCTGTACGGCAACAGTCTGGAAATGCCAACACAGAAACCTTGCCATCAGGGTATGTTAAATATATTTTTTAGAAGTTTGACTTAATTTGAGTAGCAACTTTTTGATAATACGACTCTTGAATGTGTATGTAAAATTTTTCAGTTGTTTAGTAATTTGAAATCAAAGCTGGAATCTGATATACAATTTGTGTATTTGCCACAAAGTACTTTTTAAAACTAAGAATGCTCACTTATGAAATATGTGCATTATAAAGGGAAAAGAAAAAACCTAGGGTTAGTTTGCAGGACACTCTTGATTTGATTCTTGGTTTATTTTTACTTTTAGATAAGAATGATCATAACACTATGTAATTACCTCAGTTTTCCAGCTTCCTTTATGGTCTGCTCCCCAGGCCCCAACATAGCCATCCTTTTTCTTCGTACTGAGTGCTGGGGAAAGTCACTTAACCCTGCTGATTAGCTCTGTTACAAACTCAGGTTTTCATTGCTGCTTAATAATTCTTAGTCTCTTTTAAATTTCCCATTGCAATTATTCAGCTTCCCAAGATTTCCTTTAAAGAGTATTCTGTGTGTGTGTTCCATTTGGTCACCTATTCCAGCTTTACTTAACATGTTTTTTTGATTCTTTTCTTGGTTCTGATGATACTAATATTACTGAGTCTTTCTTTGTCTCTGACTCCAAAAAGCTTATTTATAGTGGCTCAGACTTGTAAACATATATGCAGTACAATTTGACAACACTGTACTAGAAGTATGGACACAGCACTTTCCTACACAGCTTACAGCAGTTAGAATGTCTTCTCTTAGAGATATTGAAACTGCACTTCTAGAAGGTCTTATTGGCCTCATTTTGTCACCAGTCACTGTGTTCACAGCCCTGTCTTATTTTCTGAACTGTTTTTCTCAGTGCTCTCTACTGGCTCATCTGATTTTGGTCACTGCCTAATCGTGGTTCCAGACTTTGGTCTTCTGCCTGTGCTTCTTCCTCTTGGATCTCACACTGTCCCAACTTTATTAAATCTGTATGTCCAGGCCAGACCTTGTTCTGAGCTTATTTTCAGCTACTTACTTACAATCCCCTCTTGTTTCCTGCCAGCATTTCAGACTGTACAGTATCTTCCTTCTCTCTCAAAAATTTCTCATTGTCCCTTTGTTTTCTATCTTTGGCAGCCTAGTCATTTATCCTCATTTCATATGTCTGCCACTGTGATATATACATGTAAGAAGCTGTTCTATTAACCTCATGGTCTGATAGGAGGATAAAGATAAGTAAACAGCAACTATATAGTACAGTTAAAGCCGGGCTAGAGGTAAGTTTAGCAGGCTGTGGGTGGGAATATATACAGAGAGAGCTTGCAAGGGAGTAGCTTACACTTTTGAGATCAAAGAAAACTTTTAGGAAGAGATGACCCTTAAGTGGATTCCTGAAAGAGGAGTAGGAGTTAGCACAGCAATAATGGAGGCACCGATAATGGAAGGCTGACTGCATGTTCAGATCTCTAGCATTTACAAAAACGTGTAAGTGAAGCTCAGGAAGTAGTATTTTGTTACAGTTTGAGTTCAGCATTTGAGGAAGTGACCTATGTAGCACTGAAGAGTAAATAATCCTATGAAGAATTTTGTTTGCTTTTCTAGGAGTGTGGGAGTTTTTCCTTGAAAACTGTGGATAAACATTAATGAATTTTGAGCAGGGGAGTGGCAGAGTTATGTTTGCATTTTAGTTAGGTTATTAATTCTAGCAGTGGTATAGATAGATTAGGAGTTAAGGAGACAATTGGGGTGCCTGGATGGCTCATTCTTTTGAGCATCTGATTCTTGGTTTCAGCTCAGGTCATGATCCCAGGGTCATGGGATTAGCCTCGCATCTGGCTGAGCATGGATTGTGCTTTGGATTCTCTCTGTCTCTCTCCTCCTTTCACATGCACTCTATTTCTAAATTAAAAAAAAAAAAAAAAAAAAAGAGTTGAGACAAGTAAGTAAAGATAGCAGCCAGACTGTTTTATAAATGAGAGAAGCAGGGGGGTACCTGGGTGGCTCAGTCGGTTGAGCGTCCGACTTCGGCTCATGTCATGGTCTCACACTCCGTGAGTTCAAGCCCCATGTCAGGATCTGTGCTGACAGCTCAGAGCCTGGAGCCTGCTTCAGATTCTGTGTCTTCCTATCTCTCTGCCCCTCCCCTGCTCATGCGCTCTCTGTCAAAAATAAATAAACATTAAAAAAAAATAATAAACGAGAGAAGCAGGCATTATGATTTAAAGTGATAATAAGTATATATATTTAATTTTGTGGGGGCCAAATAAATGCTTCAGCATGTCTGTAGCTATCATGTGATCTTTGTGGTAACCTATGTGATTTTCAAATTGCAGGTTGCAACCCATTAGATTATGATCAGCATTTGAACACATAATTTAAGTAAATCAATATAGACAAGAACAGAAAATACTGAAAAAGTATTAGGTGTAGTAAGAGCAAACATTTCCAGAAAGTTTATTTTTCTGGTGTGTGTTTGTGTGTATAAAATCTGTAGGGAAATAGCAATCTAGTACACACAGATGTTCATGTAAAACATATTTCTTACTCTGTTAGCTGTCATCAGAAAAGTTTAGAAGTTATTAATCCAGGTGAGAAATTAAAAGAACCTGCAGTAAGAGATGCTAGTCTCTTAGGGTGATGATAAGATGTGTCCTGGTAGTTAGTTGTAAGGAGGTAGAAGAAAAGAAGAGTGGAACCAGGGTTGATTCCTCTGGCTTAGGCAGTATTCTTTGTGTAACTGAGTTAGCAGTTTTCAAAACTACGTCGTTTCTCTTTCCTCAAACATCTTAGTTCCTGTATTTCCTCTCTTTGGTAACTTGCTCAGTAATTGAGATAACTACCAGTGGAATCAGAGTGCCTGGAATCACGAGTGTTCTCAAGGAACAGTGTTCCATCCTGGAGATGAATTTTGAGTGTTATGCCAAGCATGATCTCACCCAAAGACCTTTGCATTTGCCCAAACTTTTGTGTGGAGTGTTATACCTCTGATATCTGCACGATTCATCCAGGTCTCTGCTCAAATGTTATCTCATTATAGGGGTCTTTCCTGATTTTCTCTGTTTAAATCAGGCCCCTCTGCACCTATCCCTTTACTTTGCCTTATTTTTTCCTAACCTTTTCTTAGGAAAATTTATAAACATGCAGAAAACTTTAAATAATTTTTCAGTGAACATCCCAATGTCTACCACTGCATTCTGTAATTTACATTTTACCCTATTTGCTTTATCTCCTATCTCTGCCTCTCTCTATCCATCTAATTTTTAAATGTAGTTCAATAAGTTGCAGACATCAGTACATTTAGTTCCCTCAGTACTTTAGCTTGTATGTCATTAACTGGAGTTCAATATTTGTGTAAAGTTTTTTAGGTAAAGTTTACATAGAAGGACATGCCCAAGTCCTAACCATACTATTTTGATGGGTTTCAACAAACACATACATCGATTAACCCAAATCCTTACTAAGATTTCAGATATTACCATTACCCCAGAAAGTTCTCTAAAGTACCTTTTTCAGTCAATCACCGTTCTGATTTTTTTTTTCCACTATAGGTTTTAGTTTTTCCTGTTACAGAATTAATATAAATGAAATCAGTGTGAACGCTTTTGAGTAGGGTTCTTCTAATCAGCATAACTTGTGTTATGTTAATCACCACATGACACATATTTGTTTGTTGTCAATTTTCTTTCCACTAGACTAGAAAGGGCTTAAGTTTGCCCGTTTCAGTATTCTTTGTACCCAAAACCATCCCTGCTATGTAGCAGGTACTTGATAAATACTTGTTAAATAAGTGAGTTAGTGCTTGATTAAATGATTTTCAGTGAGTGAACAATTGGGCAAAAGCCCTGGCTTGTAAATGCTTCTGAGGAAATGATTAACAAGGTCAAAAACTACTGAAAAATTCAAGTAAGATAAGAACTGAAAGTCACCAATTGAATGTAACTACAAAGAGATTATTTATTGTTGACCTTTGACAAGCAGTTTCTGGGAAATAGACCTGTATTCAGAGTGCTGTGTGATGGAGTGAATGGGAGGGGTAGAAGTGTGTCGTAAACTTTTAAGGAGTAAGAGCTAGTGGACACAGACAAAGAGGAATGTTTGGGGGAAATTGCAGGAAAAGATACAGAGCTGAGGGTCAGTTTTTCTTTCATAAAAGGAGAGAGACTTTAAAGTAGTGAGCTTCTGATGGGTAGGAGTTTGTGGACATAGGTTAGCAGTAGAGGAGAGAGGTAACCATTCTTCATGGTTTATGAGTAGGCAAGTCTTACTATCTACCCCATTATACAAGTTTGAAATCAGCAGTTATTCAAGAAGTAACTAAATTCTCTTATTGTAATATATTTCACAAAATTCTTCCACATTTACTTATTGTTTTAAAGCAAGTTCCTTGTTCAGTGGTAGGTTTGGAAATTTTATATACAATGTCTTAGTGAGACTATATCTAAATACTAGAAAGGAGAGTATTATGGTTGGGTGAAGTGTGGCATTTATAAATTAGCACCTAAATCTATGAAATTAAAGAATTCTATTGAGAAGTCTTATTCAGCCAGGTAATTTGCACTTACTGGGAAGTATTCATGAATTTTCACTACTGGGATGTTCTGATCTCTTGCCAATTCCAGCCCACCACTTGTATATGACCCACAGGCACAGCTCTAGTGGGCTGTCACTGTGAGTCACCCAGACCAATCCAGAATATCACCCTTTGCTCTGTACCATCCTTTCTCCCCACCAATACCTTCTTCTGTCCTTGCTGCCCAATGCCTTAGTCACCACCTACACATTGGGGACTCACTTGTGACAACTGCCATGCCCCAAGAGGTGGAATCTCACTTTGGGAGTGACAGCTCAGCAAGTTGCCTCCCCTTGGACTGGCTGCTAGGAAAATGAGGTGCGGCCACGACAGGAGTTTTTGCTCTTATTATGTAAGTACTTACAAATATTATTGACTTTGCCTTTTCACCCACAAAGCCTAAAATATTTACTCTCTGGCACTTTACAGAAAAAATTTAAGAAAGGTAAATTCTGTTTAGAGCAAAAACACTGAAATCTGGAAGTGAACCCGTTTTGGAAAAATTAAGAACCAGTGGCTAGCATTATGCTTGGAACGTGAGTGCTTACTGAGTATTTGTTGAGTGTTAAGTTGGGAATATTTGCAGTTTATCCGAGATAAACCTAGAAAAGGACTTCGTAGCCCATTATATAGATGGAATACTTGGTTATGTTTATTTTTTCCCTCAATCTTAAAATTTGTTTCTGATCACAAAGCTAAGACATGACCAAATAAAATACTTAAGTCATACAGAAACACTCAGAGAGTGGTGTCTATATTTTATTCCGGTAGTAAATATTTGAGAGCTTCTCTGTATCAGACTTTATTCCAGGCCTGGGATATTCAGAGGGCCAAGAGAGCCTAAGACTCTGCTGCTGTGAAGGGTGTGTAACAGCAGGCTGAGCAGCTGGGGCCTTGCATACATAACCTACTCAGTAATGTCATATAGTGACAGATTCTATGAGGAAAGATCGAAGTAGGTGAAGAGGTTAGAGAGTAACTGTGTAAATTACTGTTTTGCATACATTTATAGAATTATTTTAAGAAACTGGTATCACATTCTACATGGTGTTTTTCAGTTGGTTTTTATTTATTTTTTCAAGCTTTCATTTTAATTCCAGTTAGTTAACATATAATATAATATTAGTTTCAGAAAGATTTTTTTTTAAGTCTATTTATTTATTTTTAGAGAGAGTGAGAGCACAGGAAGGGTAATGAGAGACGGAGGGATAGAGAATCCCAAGCAGTCTCCTCACTGTCAGTGTGGAACTCGAACCCATGAACTGTGAAATCATGACCTGAGCTGAAACCAAGAGTCAGATGCTTAACTGACCAAGCCACCCAGGCAGCCACCCTTTTTTAGAAAGATTTTTTTTTTAAGTCTATTTATTTATTTTGAGAGAGAGAGCTAGAACGCAGGAGTGGGAAGAGAGAGAGGGAGAGATAGAGAATACTAGTTTCAAGTGTAGGGTTTAGTGATTTATCACTTACATGTAACACCCAGTGCTCATCACAGTAAGTGCCCTTCTTAGTACCCATCACTCATTTAACCTATCCCCCCACCCACCTCCCCTCCAGCAAACCTTAGTTTTTTCTCTGTAGAGATTTTAAAAAGGGACTGAAAGCACATCTCATACTCATCAGAATAGCATTAGAGTTCTTAGAATCAATGCAAAAAGCTGTTAAGCCAACTTAAAATGCTGAGGGAAACTAAATGCAACCTGATTTCTGTAATCAGCCAAACTGTTGAGTGTGTGCACAGAATAAATACATTTTCGGATATTATTGGTTTCCAAAGTTCATTTCCTGTGTATCCTTTGTTAAGAAGCTACCAGGACTCGTGTTTCTCTAAAATTAGCTACTGAGGGGTGCCTGGGTGGCTTAGTCGATTAAGCCTCTAACTCTTGGTTTCAACTCAGGTCTTGATCTCGCGGTTTCCTGAGTTCGAGCCTCACGTTGGGCTCTTCCCTGGTGGTACAGAGCCTGCTTGAGATTCCCCGTCTCCCTCTCTCTCTGCCCTTCTCTCACTCATGCTGTTTCTGTCCCTCTTAAATAAATGAACTTCAAAAAATAAATAAATAAAATTAGCTACTGAATGTGAAAGGCATGGGCTTCAGATCTCAGGTGTCTGATAGAAAGGGAGTGAAAGGAATCACCAGCATGATGGTAAAAGGGGGCCCAAGATGGCAGATGTGCCACAGGCTTCTCAGTTGGCCAGACAGGATCAGCAGCTCATTGTGAGGCACAGCTGTGATTGGTAAATACCTGATGAGCCTGAATATTTTGAGAGGACATATATACAGGTGGAGAAGTTTTGGGAGTGAAATTAATAAATACATAGAAACTAAGAAAATGGGAAGAAAGGAGACAAAAGAAATATTATGTTCCATGACTTAGCTGTCAGGAGAGTTTTACATCATATAAGGGAAGGACACAATATGTGTGTATGTGGAATGGTCAAAGGAGGGTAAGTGTTACAGTGTATGTGTAGATGGATGCAGGAGAGAGACTTCAGCTGAATCTCTCATAGTGAGAAATCAATATACAGTGTTTGAGATGAAATCTAAAATAGTAAAATAAGCTTATTAATATAAAAAGAGGTAAATACTAAAAGAATTGGCTGAAACAGTTGAAAATGTTGCTTTTGTGGAATGGAAAATGAAGTTAAGGGGACAGTAGGCACTGTTTTTTGTAGTGAGCCCTGTAGACTGTATGTGTGAAGGTGTATGTATATCATTATACAACTATGAATGTATAAAATTATGTGAAAGTATGTATAATTTTGATAAAAATCTTTGTAAAAGATGGAAATCTGGAAGTTTTGCTATAGAATTGCAATAAAAATTCAAGAACTGATTATAGGAATTAATACCTAAAAATAACTACCATTATCAGGAGGTTCTTGAAATTTCGTATATATATATATATATATATATTTTTTTTTTTAACGTTTATTTATTTTTGAGACAGAGAGAGACAGAGCATGAACAGGGGAAGGTCAGAGAGAGAGGGAGACACAGAATCGGAAATAGGCTCCAGGCTCTGAGCTGTCAGCACAGAGCCTGACGCGGGGCTCGAACTCACGGACCGTGAGATCATGACCTGAGCCGAAGTCGGACGCTTAACCGACTGAGCCACCCAGGCGCCCCGAAATTTCGTATATTTTTAAGACATTTGTTTTTGGCTGTTGAGCTTTCATACAAATCAATAGCCCATTGATAGTGTTACAGATATTCCCAAAATGTCTTTAAAATGAAATTCCATATTGGAATCCTGCCTTCCAATGAACTTTTATTATTAAGTGAAAATACATAAAATCTGAAGTTTCAGAGGTTTTTTTTAGTGAAATGTTTTTTTGTAAGAAATATTTGAATTTTTGTAGTATAGGGTAGCATGAATATTCCAAAGTAGGATTTTATACAGCAGAGATTTTTTTCATTTTAGCAGTTTTTTATTTAAAGTTGTATATCAGGTTACTTTATTCTTGCATCTTCTCAATTGCCCTATTTCTCAATTTGCCCTATTCCTTTCCTAACATGGCAAGATTTGGCTTTACGTTCAAGGATCTTTTTGTAGTCTTTGTCCAGTTTTAATCTAGTGATAACCAGCTTGCTTGGGTGAGTGCCCACAAGGACAGTTGTGCCTTTTGCCTTCTCTTGCTGAACTCGTTAAATGTAAACCTGGACTACTTTGCCAAATTGCTGACCTTTATAGTGTCCTCGCACAACCTTACTTTATCATCCTTTCGGATGGGCATGGATCGAATGTTGTACTTCTGTCTCAGCTCTTTGGAAAGAGGGGAGGATAAAATCTTCTCCGAATGTGGGGAGGTGCATTGAAATGTCTTTCATGGTTCTTGGTCTGGTCAGAAGTCACAAAGGGATTGAACTTCATTTTGGCCACTGGTGCTTCAGCAGTGGCCACAAAAGGGAAGAGAGCAACAGGGATTTTTTTAATAGATCGGTTTAACAACTTACATGATTCTGAGTCAGTTGTGAAGTTGGGCATTTTTATTATTCATAATTCTGTTGAAACATTTTGTGACTTGTTTGTCGATTAGCTTAATTAAGCAAACTATTAAATTTTTTTGCATGCCTTTTTAAAGTAAATGTGTGTGTATGTGTATACCTTGCTTAGGGAATAGCTTAATATGTATGGTCATTGTGTAAGAAAATAATAATGACCTCTGTAATCTAAAAAGAATCAAATTGGGCCCCTGAGTTTAAGAGAAAACAAAATTCTTCTATTTAGTCTACTTTCCATTGAAAACAAGAATGTTAAACTCAGAAATATTATGTTTTATATTTAACATTTTTCTTCTATACCATATTACAGAAAGAACAGAGAAGAAACAGGAATCACAGAGAAGAAAATGAGAGTAGGGAAAATAAGAGATTGAGAGTCTTGAGATAAAACAGGAAAAGATGAAATTGGAATGTTCATAAACAGAGTTTTACTGAAAACAAGAGGGAGATAGCTGTACACAAAAAGAAGACACTATGCATATAGAAGAATTTTCATGGAGCAGTGTCACCACATACTTCTTTAATGCAATATCTATAAAATCTTATAGATGTGTATTTTTTAAATTGCAGGCAGAAGTGGATATTACCTCATTAACATTTTGTGCCTTGAGTGTGGTAATAGGCTGAAAGTTCCTCTACCTTTAATTAAATTTGTCTTTTCTGATGAATTTCTGATAATTTTCTGGTGATAAATTATATAAATTAGTAACTTTTAAAAACATTAGGTATTTATCCTCCTGTACTGACTATATATCTACTGAGTTGCCAGTACTGGTAATAAAAAGGTAATAATTAAGAACTGAAAAGACACTAATAATTGGGAAAAGAAATTTTGTATGCGTGTGTATATATTATATAACCTTTTAAAGTAAAACTTATTTGCAATTTTCCTGAATATAAGAAGGAATTATTTTTCAGGTTGTCTTATTTTGGTATCTTTTAGTTTCATTTTTGCATTTTTATTAAAGGTGGGAACAGAGAAAAGATCCTCATGGTAGAACCTATTACGTGGATCATAACACTCGAACAACCACATGGGAGAGGCCGCAACCTTTACCTCCAGGGTAATGTGGCATCTTTATTCATCTCCAGTTGTGTTTTATCATACGTTTGATTTCTTAAATTTATTACAACATAAAATGATTCTTTCCTTGTACATGTTATATTTTCCTTCATTTATTTGTGAATAATGACTGTTCAGTAAATGAGATTTGTTATATTGTATCTCTTTTACTATTAGTCTGAAGAGGCTTCCTCAAGAGGTTATCAAACACTGGCATGTGTTACTGTAGAGTAGCTGTAGAATTTTGGTTCAGTTTTAGTGCTTGTCATTCATTATATTTTAAGGAATGAAAAGCATATTTAGGAAAATTTATGTGTGTGTTCTCCAAAGGTAGTGATCTAAGCTGTATTATTTCATGAGATCTAATGACATAAGAGACGTTAGAGTAGTTCAAAGTTATGATCTAAAAGATTGCTGCAAGTAAAATTATATTACATTATGGCTAAAATTATAGACAGTCTTAAATTAATAAAAATATTTCTATTACACACTATATAAATTCATGCCGTTCTGTATTCACAAAATTGGTCTTCCTTTTCATTTGTGCTCTTATCTTTAATAGCTCTTCATACATATTGTGCTGATAGCTAGTTGAATTATACTGTTTATATTCTCCTTGAACTCTCTGCCTGGACTGGCAGTATCTCCTTATTGTCTTTGCTTCTTAGAATATGTCCTTCCAGATGCAACTTAAAGTCCACCAATATAAAACACATTCAAAGTCCAGAATATTCACAAAAATACGTTATTTTTATGTGATGGGTTGCTGATAGGATTCCTAAATCATTGTATAAGTTAATGGCTTATAGAAGTGTTTGTGAGAGAGGGGATGGGGGCATAATAGGAGGACCCTAGGCTTGCCTCGTCCCTCGAACATAGCTAGATAACTAAGTTAATGGCATGAATTGGCTTTAGGGTTAACTGAACCCTGGAGGATGGGGAGAACTCTGGTTGGTGGAGAAATAGGGAAGGGCATTTTGTTTTGAGGGAATATTCAGAAAAAAAAGGGATGACAAAATGAAACATATACATTTGAGACCAGCAAGTAGTTGATTTGGCTATTATGTGGGCCTCGTAAAAGATCTTAGGGGAGATGAGGCTGAAATGGTGAATGGGTTCATTTTTATGCTGTGCCGGAGAGCCATGATAGGTGGAATGACATGATTCGATCTGCATTTGTGTTCAGCAGCTGTGTAACAGCAGGATGTTGAAGACCTGTAAGAACTGAGTTACAACCCTGAATGTAGGCAGTGGTTAGAGGGACAGATTACTAGGTATATAGTAAGCGCTCAGTAACTTATCAAGAAAAAGAAGGTGGTCAGATTGAACAGAGACTGTTCAGTCTTTGGCCCCCTTTTTAGAAATCATGTAGTGGTAGAATGGGAAGATAATTCACCTAAAAAGCAAGTTACATGTTTGTAATTTCTCTGAAGAATATCAATGTTTACATTTTTTTGAAGTTGTTTGCTCATGTCTCAGACTTGATTTTTAAATCATGTGAGTTAGGTGTTAACTAATTACTTTCCAGTTTCTTGTATTAAGACATTCTTGCTTACTTTTTATTAATGCTTATCCTGTGGTAGTTGGGAAAGAAGAGTTGATGATCGTGGAAGAGTTTATTATGTGGATCACAACACCAGAACAACAACCTGGCAGCGGCCTACCATGGAGTCTGTTCGAAATTTTGAACAGTGGCAGTCTCAGCGGAACCAATTGCAGGGAGCTATGCAACAGTTCAACCAACGATACCTCTATTCGGTAATTAGCACATTGTACGATATCAACACAACTTTTTCCTTCAGGCATTTGCTCTTTTCGACTTTGGTGGTTTTTAAATGTTACAGACTACATTGCAAGATATTTTTTATTTACTCTTTAATAAGATATAAGTATTTTTGATACACATACACACTTTAAGCTTTTTTTTTTTTAATTCTAGTTTACTAACATTAAATACATACTGTTTTTGTCTTTACTAAATGGTAGTTTTCATAAATGAATTTCTTAATGAAATAATTTGTCTTTACTAACTCCCCAATCCTCCACCTTTAATTAGAATCATTTTGCTTGCTTTAAACCAAACCAGTTACCTCCTGATTTTACTTAAGGGCAGTCTTGCCGTTTTCCAGCTGTTCTCATTCCCATCTCAGAATCTCAGAAACAACACTTTCATGTGTTTTGGCCTACCGAAGATATTCCTGGGATTGGAGATGGCTTTGTCCAAAAAATCTAATGCTGTCTGAAAATTTGACCAATTGATGGTTCATTTATTGCTGTAAACAAACATCTACAAGAAGACTTGGGGTAGCGGGTAATCTCTGTTAAATAGGTTTGATTACAGGAAGTGGAAAATACAAATTTTAAGTACTGGGCATCTCTGGATAGTGTTTTGAGGCAACTTGAAAACCCAAAATGTGGAGGCTAGCAAATAGGAATTAGGGAAGACACAAAAAGAAAACCTAAATAACTTTTTTCAGAATCCTGCCTCAGGCTGGCTCTTTCAACTCCCATTTTCTTTAGAGGTTAAGTAATAAGTTCTCATTTGCAGTCTGACCCACTCACCTGGTTTTCTGTGGCCAGCAGAGAGGGACAGGGCCAGCCTAGCCTTCATAGCATCTCCTGCTGCCACCAGTTTCTGGTCCTTCGGTAACTTGTACAGAAATCTGTGCTAAGATTTCACTGTTCAGCTGTATTGTAGTAAACAAGAAATTATGTACTTTGTGCTTTTGTACATTATGTACTGTGTGCTTTTGCTGTCTGTATACATGAAAACCTTAGGGAAACAGGGCAAAATTAGGTCAGAGGGATGTATTAGAAATGTGTTCTCCTGCATAGAACACCTTTAAACAGATTGAGATGTAATTATCTAAGTATATACAAGTCTGGGGTGAAAGTCCAGAGCTAACACTACATTGGCTCAGTAATGCCACCTGGTACCCAGGTTCTTGGTACATCCTTATCATGCTTCATGCTTCACCTTTATCATACAGAGCTGTTGCCCTTTGGACTTCATTCTCTGTTGTAGGCAAGAAGAAAGGGAAAGGGGAATGAGAAGGGCAGATGACTTTTATCTAGTAAGCCCTGCCTTTTTGCTTGGAAAGGGATGCCCTTACCAGGGACTTCTGACAGTAGCTCGCTGGCCAGAATTGGTCATTCTACCAACCCAGCTGGGAATGGAATATTAGATGGATACATTTCTGCCTTGAAGAAAACAGTGGTTTGGGTGTCAAGGAGGGAGGAGTGGGAAATTGATACTGGGTAAAATTAACAGTATCTGTTATAAGGTTATAAAATATGTATCATTTTATCATATACTTTATCATTAAATAATTTTCAGGTGATAGTTTTTGTATTTGTCATTCTTACAGTATGTAAGCATGAATGTGTTTTGTAGATGAATACACAAAAGATGCTAATATTAAAAGTATTTGTATAAAGATGATACTGGATTTTAATATTGGTTTTATTAATAGGCATGTGTTTAAAAAAATTTTTTTAATGTTTGTTTATTTTTGAGAGAGAGAGGCAGAGCACGAGTGGGGGAGGGACAGAGAGAGAGGGAGACACAGAATCCGAAGCAGGCTCCAGGCTCTGAGCTGTCAGCACAGAATTAGGCATTTGTTTTAAGAAGAACTGATTAGTATTGTATTTCTAAACAAGTAGTTTTCATTTAAACACAATTTTCTATATGCTCTTCTCTCATTTCACTCCTGTAGATTATTATAGAAGGGCTAAGAAATTAAAATATTGATGTCAGAATTAGTTATTTCTAAGTCATCTTTAAAAAACTAGTAACTTTATCAACTGATTGACTCCTCTTAACTCATGACATGTTTAAATGTACTTTGTGTCTTGAAATGACTGTATTCACATTCCTTTATCATTTTTTAGAAAATTATTATAAAATGTGGTTCTATCAAGTGTTCGGTTTATCTCTGCTTTTATATTAAAGTACTGTTCTTTTTTTTTTTTTTCCCCTCGAACCCTTTCTCCAATCAGGCTTCAATGTTAGCTGCAGAAAATGACCCATATGGGCCTTTGCCACCAGGCTGGGGTAAGCTGATATGTTGTTGGTAAAAATATCTGAAGATATATGTAATAAATAGTTATTAAATGCTGTGCTCACTCTATTTTTTAGAAAAAAGAGTGGATTCAACTGACAGGGTTTACTTTGTGAATCATAACACAAAAACAACCCAGTGGGAAGATCCAAGAACTCAAGGGTATGTGTGTACTACAGCCTTACTTAAGTAATATTACATGCATCTGTAGGTAAAATCAAGTAAACCTTGATTCAGATGTTTTTAGTACCTAGAAAATGTTCACCCTGTGATTGTAACTTTATATATTAGCTTACAGAATGAAGAACCCCTGCCAGAAGGGTGGGAAATCAGGTATACTCGGGAAGGCGTTAGGTACTTTGTTGATCATAATACAAGAACAACAACATTCAAAGATCCTCGCAATGGGAAGTCATCTGTGTAAGTGAAAACCTAAAGTACTTAAGTGTTGTTTAATGACATAAAAATTTAGCCTCAACTTCAGCAACAGATTGTACTCTGTCAATCAAGAAAACCTAGACAAGTAATAGCTCAGTGTACGTACATCTTTGCTTTATGTTACTACAGACTGAATTTGTAGTACATAATGTGTTAATGATGGCAAATATTTATCTAGTGATTACTGTATGTGGGGGATTGTTCTAAGCACTTTGTATAAACCAGCTCATTTTATTTCCCAACAGCCCCTTGAGGTGGATACTATTATTTTCCCTTTTTCAGTGCAGAAACTGAGGCTTAGGGGACATAACTAACTTGCGCAAAATCAGATGGCAAGTAATGGAGCTGGTTTCAGACCGAGGTAGTCTGTGCACATTTAACAGTCACATCGTGCCACTGCAGTGTGAAGGAATGAGATGTCAACAAATTTGAGTCTTCCAGATAAAAAGACCTTAAAGTAGAGCTCACCTTCATCCTTACTCTTAAGTGTGGTATCTTTGCATCACTAAGAAAATAGTTTTATGAAAGGTTTTTTTCAAATTTCCTACTGTCATATCTACCCACCTACCAGCATCTGTCTTCCCTCTTAATCCTATAGGTGAACTATCATTGTTCCCATCAAAGGCCAGTGCCTTTACTGGCACACTAGATCTTTCCCCCTCTTCCCATTTAATTGTTGTAGCAATTGTCATCTTTCTATCTTCCATCATCAGTTTTTCTTCCTCTACTGAATTATTCTTATCACCTGTGATTTCTCCTAGATTGAAAACAAATAAACAGGGGTCCCTGGGTGGCACTCAATTGGTTAAGCAACAGACTCTTGATTCCAGCTCAGGTCATGATCTCACAGTTTGTGGGATCAACCCCTGCGTCTGGCTCTGCACTGATAGCACAGAGCCTGCTTATAATTCTCTCTCTCCTCCCTGCCCACCTGCCCCCCCTCCCCACTCTCTGTGCCTCTACTGCATACACGCTGTCTCTCTAAATAAAGAAATAAATCTTTGAAAATAAAATTTAAAAAAACACAACTTTTTACCTTTCAAATTCATTCCGTGAAAATTCATTTTTATTGTTGCCCCTTATGGGAAAAGTACCTGAAAGCATTGTCTCTATATTGCTGTTTCTAATTACTCTTTCAAACAGATTACAAGGAGTTTTACTGACCCTGAACTTGTTAAGGGCACCAGCAACCTCCACATTGTTAATTGTTAATCCAGGGGTGGGTTGCAGTCCTGTCTCATTTGATTTAGGAGCATTTGACACAGTACGTTTTTAGCCATCTCAACTTCAGAGTGTGTCCAGAATCCCGTTATGTCTTACCATGTCCACTGCCACTACTTTGGTCAACTGGAGTGCACGGTGCCTCTCTGCGTTCTGTCCACACCTCATATAATGTTATTCTCCATAGAGCAGCAAGTAGTAAAAAGTCATTCCTTTGCACAAAACTTTCCAGTGATTTCCATCTCAGTGAAAAGCAGATTCCTCACAATGGCCTCCAAGGCCTTAAAAAATGTGATCCCCGTTACCTCTTCAACTTCATCTCTGTTTTCTCTCCTTATTCACACTGCTTCAGCTTCACTGGCCACGTAGCTCTGCCTCAAGCACCTGGACTTTTACTTCTGGGTCTTAGCTGTTATTCTGCTCTTTCTTCAAATATGTACATGGCTTATGCCCTCCATGTTTTTGTTCAAATATTGATTTGTGAACCCAACTCTGTTCACCCTTTTCAGGATTAAAACATCTCCCTATACACTCTGTGTCCTTTTACATTGCCTTTTCCTCTCTCTCTTTAAAAAAATTTTTTTTAATGTTTATTTTTGAGAGAGAGAGACAAAGCATGAGTGGGGGAGGGGCAGAGAGAGCGGGAGACACAGAATCTGAGGCAGGCTCCAGGCTCTGAGCTGTCAGCACAGAGTCCGACGTGGGGCTTGAACTCACAGACTGTGAGATCATGACCTGAGCCGAAGTCAGATGCTTAACCGACTGAGCCACCCAGGCACCATTCTTGTTTTTTCTTTTTGAGGAAGAGTGGTAAGACATTTATCCCCTTCTAACACACTTCGTATATAATTTACTTATTTATTCTGTTTCTTGTTTTTCCACTTCACTGGAATATAACCTCCACAAAAACACATTATCATTACCTGTTAACACATAACACTCTCATCAACTAGAAGAGTGCCAGGTAGTAGTATGTCTTACATAAATATTTGTCGAATGAATTCACTTGAACCTGACAACATAAGAGAACATTTTGCATCCATTACAAAATGTTCCCTAAGATCATGAAAGTTCTTTATGTATGTATCTTAGGCTCTCCCTCAGTAGGCAGAAGACCCAGGCCTTCCCAGTGTGACTCACACCTGTCCCTTACATGCCACCCACTCTGTCTCTTCCCTCATTTACCAGTTGAGCTGTGTGACCTAGATGTCACTCGTTCTTAGAAATTGATTTTGCTTTGCATACTTTCTCACCAATGTTTAGTTTGAATTGGGCTTAAGATGTGGTAGAATTTCCTTCCCTGTCTTTTCTGTCTAGAGCCTCTATCCTCCTTAGATTTAAGTTATTATCAAAGTTTTTTTTTAATAGTAACAGACTTTAATATTTCATTTAACTTTGTTACAAAAGATCCACCCCTATATATAGTCTTACTTTTGTGTGTGTCCTCATTTTTCAGGCCTCTTAGCCCACTAAATTTATCTTCTTTCCCAGCAAATAGCTTTCCTGTGGTCATTTGTAGGACTCTGGTATACTCCACAATATTATATATCCAACTCTATTGTGAACTAACATGTTTGTTTTGTTTTTCCTTTAGAACTAAAGGTGGTCCACAGATTGCTTATGAACGCAGCTTTAGGTGGAAACTTGCTCACTTCCGTTATTTGTGCCAGGTACTACAGTGGTAAATAAATCTTATGTTTGTAATCATTTAGTCTTATCTTTGTACTATACAAATACTATAACTTACATGATATCACGATACTATTTTTGTTTTTAGTCTAACGCACTACCCAGTCACGTAAAGATCAATGTATCCCGGCAGACATTGTTCGAAGATTCCTTCCAACAGGTAAGGAAGATTTTATCAGGATAAATAGTACAGCTTGTCAAATTATATTCTATATATCTGAAGGGAGTTACAGTTTAGAAATTTTAAACCATGAACTGCCACTCACTGAGCGTGCATTATAATAATAATCATAATAAACTCCATCATGTATACAGTGATTACCAGATGCTTGACACTGGCATCTTAGGTTTATCATTTCATTTAATTCATCCTCACAACATCCCTTTGAGATAGCTATTATCATTGTGTCCATTTTAAATAAACAGCTTCCGGAGCAAGTTGACACACTTTGACATTTATTTACTTTTCTAAGACTTTATTAACTCAAACAAGTCTTGGTAAATACTACCAAATTAAAATTAAATCAGTATAGATACTCTCTTTCATTCAAGTTTTCCTTCAGTAACCTTAATGTTTATTCTTATCTCTTGTAGCTTTCTGTTTAAAGGTTGTGATCTAAAAGAGACCTCATCTGAGCACACTAGTTTAAAATGGCAGTACCTGCTCTCCTCTGAGACTTTATTCTTTTCTGTAACACTTATCTGACCCATTTTATTTGTCTCCCTTGTTAGAATGTAAGCTCCATGGTAGCACAGACTACTTCATTTACTGCTGTTATGCTAGTGCCTTGCACATAGCAGGTATTCAGTAAACATTTGGTGAATGAATGAACGAATGGAATATGTCTACCTTTCCTGAATCATCTGCAGAATATTTAAAGATGATAAATCGAGGGTACTTGGGTAGCTCAGTTGGTTAAGTGCCTGACTCTTGATTTCTGCTCAAGTCATGATCTCATGATTGTGAGATACAGCCCTGTGTGGAGCTCTGCACTCAGTATGGAGCCTGCTTAAGATTCTCCCTCTCCCTTTCTTTCTGCCCCTCCCCCACTTGAGCATGCTCATACCCTGCCCCCCAGTATTACAATGATAAAGTAAAATTCCTTTTGTATACAGGTACACAAGGACTTTTACATAAACAAGCCCAAATAGAATAACAGCATTCCAGACTCAACAACATGCAGATCCTAGCTGAATTTTACTAGCTGTTGGAATTTGGGCATGATATTTAATATAGCTACTATCAAAAAATTTTTTGGTTTGAGTTAAGTTTTTGGTTTGAGTTAATAAATTCTTAGCTTGTTCTAAGCTCTGTTTGAGCTTTATTTTAGCAAGTATACATCCAAGTTCATGGAAGATTTACTTTGCTCTGTCCTCTGGTGTGGGGAGAATCATGGTCAATTTGATGTGCATGGTTGCCTACCAAGCGAAGTCCTGCTGGTAAGCTGTGCCATCACCCAGACACGCCAGTCTTGGCTTCGGTTTTATCATATGTGTGGTGGAATAATTCATTTTTATTCAGAAGTAAAGCCTGTTTACTAGTATCGCTAATGTAAGCCATTAAAGATTATGAAAATTGGGTATCTTTAAATAACTCTTTGCTTTAGCTGAGTTCCTTTCCTACTGATAAATGAAATCCGTGGTATAAGCAGGACCTACAACAAGCTCTTCTCATCAAATGTTGCTAGTTACAAAAATTTATAAGTCAGCTTTTACAAGATTTTGGTAAAATTTGGAGAGTGACAGGGGACTGAATATTTTCTAAGCTTAAAAACTTTCTGTGTCACTCTTCCTCTTGCCACTAACCCAAAGTAGAACTACCATTTAATACTAGACGAGGGGAAAGAGATTTTAGAAAGTGAATCACAGGAGGCATAATAGAGTAAGGTACATCTCTACTAGTTTGTGGAACACATCAATAGATCTCTTTAATTAAAGGCATTGTATGAGATAAGGAAATGTATAATTCTGGAAATACAAATGAAATTTAAGTTGAATGATTTTGGAAGAAACTTGCACTGTATGTGAGTGTTAAAATATCCATGTTTTTGTTTTTAATTAGATTATGGCATTAAAACCCTATGACTTGAGGAGACGATTATATGTAATATTTAGAGGAGAAGAAGGACTTGATTATGGTGGTCTAGCAAGGTAAAATAAAAACACATATCTGCTTTGCAATAAATATATCTCCATTGTAGTGGATGTATTCTTGAAAAGATACGTTTTTTCAGTAGCAATCCAGAGTTATTTTTAGAAACCAAAATTAAAATATTAGCACAATTCTAGAGGTAACCATTATTATTCCTGTCTTGGTTATCCTTTACATTTTCTCTGCATAGGAATAAATTTGTATGTATGTGTGATATAGTACATATGCTGTTTTTTGTTTTTTTTAACAGTTTTAATATAACATGCACAATGTAGTAACTTGATTTTATCATTTTATATCGACATATTTTCATATCATATATGGAGATAATACTCTCCTTTATTTTAATGGCACTGATACTCTTATTTAATGTCTGCATAATATTACATTGTATGCAGATATCATAATTAATAGATCAACATGCATAAGGTTAATTTTTACTATTCTAACAGTGTATGTTGGTTTTATGTTTGTGTTTTAATCCAGTGTGAATCCTTTTGAGAATAGTTTTACATTTATTAAATACATTGTTAACAGAAAATGTGAAGCAATATGATGGGAAATCCTTTTAATTTCAATTTTTTTTAATGAAAACCTTAAAAAATTTTTGCTTCACCCAAACCTAATTTGAAAGCAATTTATTTTTCAGCAGAACACACCTTCCTTAAATCTTTTAAAAGACTTAAACTTGCTTTTCATAGAAACACATCTTTTAAACCAATATGTCATAGTTGTACAGAATTACAAAATCACAACTTTAGTACAGTGAACAAAAACAAATAGGTGGGAGCATATATGTGGAGTTATCAGATTTGGTTAGTTAGCATATTTTCTCATCCAGTGAATTATTAAGCTTTTTCAGAAAGGAAACTAAATGTTCATATTACATCTATTTTGATTTATCTCAATTTCAGAAATTTTCAGACATTAAAAAGAAAAGTAGACGTTAGAAATGAAATGTATTATTTTTAAAATGTCTGACTTTATAATACTCCTATTCTTGTCTGCACTCATACTTACCTCATTGGTTGGGTTTAGTTTTATATTTTGACATTTTAATGCATTTAGCCAGTTACTCCATAGTATGATTTTCTCATTCCCAAATTCTTAATTTTGATTCATGTATTAGTTTTGGTTTATTCAAGAGTTTACAAGGGTGATATACTCCTTTAGTTTTGCATATTTGAAAATGTGTTTTTCTGCTTTTGTATATAAACAACGTCACTAGATATAAATGTCTTATGCAACACTAGTTTGTCCCCTTCTCTGTAGACCTCGCTTCACTGTCTTCTAGCATTGAATGGTACAGCACTGTGAAGTGGAAAGCCAGCACCTTATAGGAAACTTTTTTCTTTGGATGCCCACACAGTCCTTTTCCTTGAAGTTCATTAATTCATTAATTGTTGATTGTTTTATATCTTTTCTTAGGAACCTATTAAGATCTTTCTTAATTTAAGGGAAATTTTCTTCTATTATGTCTTTGAATATTTTTTCTGTTCCATTTGTTCCATTTTTCTTCAGGAACATCAGTCATGGGTATGTGGAATCTTCTTCGTCAGTCCTACCTGTCTGTCATCTTATCTCTGATTATTTTTATCTTTGTGCTTTTCTATTTTGTTTTGATTTTCTCAAACCTATCCTCATGTCACTGTTTGCAGTACTGCCCTACATTTTGTTGCTTCTAATGTGATTTTTCTTCATTAGTGGCTTTACTGTTTTCTTCATTTTCTTCTCTAGGCTCTGCTAGCTCATCTGTTGTCTCATAATTTTTTTAACCTCTTGTATCTCTTTAGTTTATTAGAAAGTATAGAAAAGGATATGTTGAAAGTGAACTCTTCCACCTCTTATTAATTAGAATTTTTTCTTCTTTTCTTTTAATGTCAGGGTATATAGGTCAGATACCATGTTATACATAAACATTCTTCTTTTAAATGTATTCCGTTTTCTCTGGGCTTCTAGTTTGCTAAAAGTGATCTGCCGCAACTGGAAATTCTATTTCTGGTTTTTCTGTGTCTAAACACGTTCTCACAGATCCGTCAGCCCTTCTCCCTGGGGACATGTCTTACCTCAGCCTTGTCACAGTGGGAAGTCACTTAGTTCAACTACTATGTTGGGACTGGATTTAGTTTTGTGGATTAGTGTTTATCATTTCTTAGTTGATTTTGTTTAGCAAAAGACTACCTTCTCTACCTGTCAGACAGTTTCTGAGATTGTAATTTTAAAGCTTTAGAACAGTGTTTGTAAAAAGGCTTCCAGGCCAGATCTAGCCTGCCTAGTAATGGCCCCCACTGTGATTTAAAAATTTTTTTTTCAATTATTTGATACATTAAAGAAAATCACTAAATTATGCTTAAGAATCAAGATTTCTGGGTTCTCTTTAAAAACCGTAGACCCATGTTGGCAGCTTCTCACGTGGCATCAATTGGCTGAATCTGAGTAGCTGATTCATTCCTATAGAGTAGTATACACTCTTTTTCACTCTGTGCCCACCATTCCCCTGTCATCTAAGGACAATGATTATATGCCGAGAAATAATTCTTCCTTAAAACTGGTAATAACTTTTATTAGGGATACAGTGAAGAATGGGAGATTGGGGCTAGGTAGAGCATTGGAGGCTGTGTACAGAAGGAAGCCACTTGCTAATCACTGTAAGCATTTGAGCTTGGAACCCTGCTTTAGAAGCAATTACCTTTGAAGAGAATCTTGCAAATTGGGTTTATTTTGATATGTAAATTATTAATCTCTTATCTATTTGGATCTCATATGTATTGGACTTTGCTACATGAGGCAAAATTGATGGTAAAAAGTTAGAGAATGCTTATCACATTTAAAGGTTTCATCTTTTAAATTTTTGTTTCATTTGTAATACATTGACAATAAAAACCATTCCTTAGCATCAGTGCTGTGTCTGTCAGTATCAGCAGCAAATACTTATTAAAGCCTATTGCGTATAGATCCTAAAATGCCTGTGAGTCAGTTACAAAAATATATGTAAAGACGTGGCTTTTGCTTTTGAGGAGCTTATAGTCTAGTGGATGGGCAGGTCATGTATAGGAAAATGAATAATATTGTGGTTGTTACCACAATACCACAGAGTACTCAGTGATTGATACAAATAAATATGTTGAAAATTGCTTCGAAAAATTGCTTAAATGGGATGGATCTACGTTGTGCTGAAAGAAAAAGTGGGACCTACATAGGCTGGCTTGACACTGAGGAGACATAGCCAGATGAAAGTATGGCATAAAAATAAGCATGTTATCTGTGAGTGGCATTGAGTTTGTAGTCTGGCATCATAAGAACTGCAGGTAACTGACTGGAGGGCCAGATCATAGGAAGACTTAACTGGAGGGCTGAGGAATTGGGCAGCCAAGTTACTACAGGCTGTTGAGCAGAGGTATGATATGTACATGAGTGTATTTAGGTTTGTTTTTAAATTCATGTATGTATGAATGCTAAAAAATTATCTTTTCTTTTAGAGAATGGTTTTTCTTGCTTTCACATGAAGTTTTGAACCCCATGTATTGCTTATTTGAGTATGCTGGCAAGAACAACTATTGTCTACAAATAAATCCAGCATCAACCATTAATCCAGACCATCTTTCGTACTTCTGTTTTATTGGCCGCTTTATTGCTATGGTGAGTCATGATTTTCCATTATTTATTTATTCATTTATTTACTTAAACTTGTTTATCTCAAAAGTATTTTAGAGAAGACTAAAAAATGATCCGCATTATCCCTTATATATATTCCCAAACTTTGTTACCAAGGAAGTCTGCCTAGAAAGGAGAATACCAAAATACAATTTATTTTTTGAGTACCTATATGAAATCAAGATTATGAATACAAGGATTATTGATGTAGCCTTTTGGTCTTTAAAAGTCCTTTTATTTTATAAATTAAAGCATAATTATAGTGTGACTACTTTTGTATAAAAGGAAAATCTGAGTTGTATAACATTTGGACTTGACTGATGTGCTGGGAATTTTCAGAGCTTTACAGAAGCTCTTGTGGTGTGGAACTGTTATCTTTTCAGAAGTGTTTGTACTTTCTTACCTGTTTATTCACTCAGCAAATATTTATTGAGCACCTACTACAGCATGGTAGTATGACAGAGGTGAGACCATGATAAAAAGACATTGTCCCCGTTCTCTCTGTAACCCTTCTGTTAGAAGAGTTAACACATAAAAAATACAGAATAACACATAAGTATGTGCCGAGGAAAAAGGAGTGTTGCTTTTTTATATGGCACGATTAGAAGTGGCCTCTCTGAGGGGTCACACATGAACATAAAAGTGAAAGCAAAGAATTGAATGATGCATATATCTTGGAGAATAACATTCTAGACATAAGGAAGAGAAAGAAAAAGTCTCCAAAGTGTAGTTACATTTTTGATTGGGAAATGGCATGCCTGGAGCAGAGTATATGAGAGAGAATGTGGTGGGAGATGGGGTTGAAAGGTACTGTGTGGGACCTCTAGGAAATGCACTTAAGGGTTGTGAGCAGGAAATAACATGATCAAAATAATATGATCTGACTTAGCTTTTATGAAGTTTATCTTGCTGCTGTGTAGGAAAGAGACTATAATTGCGTGCAGAGGAGAGCAACATAGAAGCAGAGAGACCATTTATGACAATCCACGTGAGAGATGATAGTGGCTTTGGACCTAAGTGGTGTAGCAGTTGAGATCGTCGTGAGAAGTGGTTTGGATTCGGGGATATATTCTGTAGTTAGAGTTAACAGGGTTTTCAGACAGCTTAGATGCATAGTGTGAGAGAGTCAGGTATGGCGTCAAAATGTGTCTGGTTGCAGTGGCTGTCTCCTAAGGTGGCACAGCTGTGGCAAGAGCAAATTTGGGGGATTGGGAAAAATCAAGAAACTGGATTTGGTTTGTTAAGTTTTAGATACCTATAGATCCAAATGGAGATGTAGAGTAGGTGGCTATAGAAGTCTGGTGATGAGAGGGTATCTAGATAGATAGGGCTTTGTGATCTTTTAAGGAATAAGTGTGGACAGAGAAGAAGGTTAAGGACATTGCAGGTCAAGGAGATGAGAAGGAAACAGCAAAAGAGCCGAGGCTGTGGAGGAGGTAGGAGACTCAAATAAGAACCTTGCTAGAAGATGAGGGGAGATGATCAGCTATGTTTGGTTCTGGTAGGCTGAGCAAGATGAGGTATGGGAAGCAACCATTTGATTTGGCCAGGGGAAAGGCATTCCAGAGTAGTACAGAGGAATGGTTGGTGGGGGTGAAATCCAGAGAGAATGGAAGAGGAAATGGAGACAACAAATATAAACCTTTTAAGGAAGTTTGCTTCCATTTAGGGAATTGGGCAGTGTCTAGAAATAAATAAGGAATGGGTGGGGAATAAACGATTTATCTGCAGATGATGATGGCCAAGTAAGAGGAAAGAATTTGGTGAGGTCAAAGAGATAGGGACTATGGGAGCAATGACCTTGAGTAGGAGAGATGAAGAGATCTGTGTAGTCCACATAGAAGTAATAGATAACTTAATACAGTAAATAGATTCAGTTGCTTATAGTGAGCAGATCTGATGGAACACACAAAAATTCTCTTCTGATGGCTTCTTTTCCCTCACTGAAATAGACGGCAAAATCATAGGCTCAGTGGGAGTGGGGAAAAGAAGTATTTGAGGAATGAAATAGTCATCTGGGAGAGTGAATGTAGTGGGGCATTAGGATTACCAGGTAGCACTAAGCTCCCACTCGAGGTTGTTGGTCATGAACCAGTCACCATGGTTGTATATGCATTTCTAGCATGTTTCAGCGCCCAGACACAGGCAGGGAGTAGGTTAAGAGTTGTGTTTAGCAGGGTTTTATATTTTGCCAGAAATTCATTGAAGGGAAGCTGGGTTTGGAGGTATACGAGGGAGTAATTTTAACGACTGATGGTGGAATCAAAATTGAATAAGGGGAGAAATAACTTTTTTGAGAAGCTGAGAAACAGTGATAAGTTTCTATGTATTTTTTACATCCCAGTGGGGTCAAAAGTTGTAGGTATCACTGCAAAAGGCAGTGAGCTGGCAAATTAGGTGGTGGTTGAAATTGAGTTTGTGAAGAAATACAGTGGTTGCTAATAACAGTATCTAAGGTATGATGTCAAGAACGTTTAGCTAAATGAAAAACTAAGATCACTGAAAGGACTAAAAAGTCAGGAAAGTAAGAGAATCATCATTATAGATGTTAGACTGTCCAAAATTATTTATGACGGTAGCACAGAAGAACACAGCATTGATGGAGTAACAAGGAGAAACCCAGAGATCTAGGGATGATAGCAGTGAAATGCGGACAGGGGTGGGGTGGTTAGCCACCAATGACAGTGTGAAGGCATGAGCTTAAAGACAGGTAGATTTAGGGAGGAGGAAATAGTAATGAAGAGCAACATATGCCTTACTTCCAGGCCTGGTGACATGAGGGGGATGGGAGAGAAACAGCACCCCTTTGGGAGGACTTAGAAGCGAAGTCCTCAGAAAAACACTAGATTTTTGTTAAGCAAGATGCTAAAGGATCTTCAAAGAATGATTTGAGTATATGAGCGATTTTGCTGATGGATCACGAGCCTCACAGGGTAGAGCATAGAGATGGTTTTGGGAGTTAGGGGAGGTGTGAGAAATGGAATTAGATTTTTAGATAGATGGGCAGTTGGTGGCGAGAATTGGGGTGCTGAGGGGATCTGGCGCTTCCTGCTTTGGCTGTTGTGAGCAGATGTGAAAGCAAATGCTGTTAGTCCTGGAAATCTCTTAGGCAACTGTGGTCAGAAGAGGCGTGAAGAAGGGGTCTTGCCAGGTGCGTGCATGGGAGTGCTGAGGCTCCTTCTGTATTTCTGCATCCAATTAGGTTAATTTAATTTATAAAACACTAGAAAGAGTGGGGGTTTTGGTACTGTTATTTTATTTTCCTTATAGTTATCAATAGGACATGATATAGTTAAGTGTTTGTTATTTAACTCTGTCATTTGTTTTTCATACTTAGCATTTTATATAATTGGTTTTCATGATTTACGCTGGTTACTTATTTAAGTGCTTATTTTGGCCTGTGAAAATCTCATGGCCTGAGAAATCTCATGATTTCTCTGTTATTGTGTGCTTTGAATAAGAAAATTACTGTTTTATAAATTTTTAAGTAAAATTTTTTGTTTTTCTTGGCAGGCACTTTTTCATGGGAAGTTTATTGATACTGGTTTCTCTTTACCATTCTACAAGCGTATGCTAAGCAAAAAACTGACTATTAAGGATTTGGAGTCTATTGATACTGAATTTTATAACTCCCTTATCTGGATAAGGTTTGAAGATTTGTCTTTCAGTAAGGCATTTTCTTGAAGACAATTTAGATATCTGGTTAATTAGTCCATATATGTTTTTATCATCCAGAGACAACAACATTGAAGAATGTGGCTTAGAAATGTACTTTTCTGTTGACATGGAAATTTTGGGAAAGGTTACTTCACATGACCTGAAGTCGGGAGGTTCCAATATCCTCGTGACTGAGGAGAACAAAGATGAATATATTGGGTAAGGTGATATACTTGGTTGGCCTTAATTTCTAGAACTTCTAAAGCATGTCAGAACTAACAACTCTGTCTGTACCCTTCATTTGATTCCACGTTCACTCCTCTGGGAAGCTGTTCCACATTCATTCCCCCTTTCACGTATCCTTTTCTGTCATTTGCTCTCTACTCAATCTTCATCTCAGTTTATAAACATGCTCTCACAGGACTAAAAAATTCAAATGTACTAAAATAACTTCCCTTGCCTCTCATGGCTTAACATTTATTTAAGTTCTTCTCAACAGTACCAGTCAGTGTTCTAGAAATGAGAATAGTGACCTTCAGTTTCCCACTCCCACTTGCTATATGCATTCCCATCTTTGTCCAGATCAAAAATTACAGAACATTGGTGCTAAAAAGGACTTTGCAAAGACTGTGCAGTTTCATTATTTCTAGATGAAGAACCTAGGGTGCTCTGTTATAACGGTAGTAGCAAAGCCCAGCCTGTAGCCCAAGCCGTGACCAGTAATCTAATGCTCCATTCCTCTTCCATCTCACGTTTCCTCTCTAACTTTTTTCACAGTGCCCACCACAGCCTCTGTTTTGAAACTATTCCTTTGAATCCCGTGATCTGCACCTCATGGATTTTCTTTAATTTCTCTTTAACGATGGTTATCTAAAACTCTTTTTCCTAAATGTGGATATTTTTCCAAGGTTCTTTATTCAACCTGCTTCTCTAAATAGACTGGCACCATGGCTTCAGTTTTCTAATAAAGTAATATCTGAACTTTAGAAATAATTTCCAGGTAGATCCATACTTTTCCGTGAAAGAACCAGATAATATTTTAGGCTTGTGAGCCGCATACAATCTCTCTTGGAACTATTCCACTCTGCTGTTGCAGCACAAAAGCACATAGACAAAATATGAACAGATACATGTTGCTATCTATGTTTCCAACAAAATTACTGTGGACTCTGAAATTTGATTTCATATAATTTTCAAGTCAGATAATCTTTGAATATTTTCTCAATCATTTTTAAAAAGTAAAGACTATTCTTAGCTTACATGCTGTACAGAAAACAGGTGATGGGCTGGATTGGGTCCATGGGCCATAGTTTGTCAACTCCTCAACTACTAAATCAAGTTAAAATCAAATTTCTTTCTGTTATTTTTCCTATTGCCTTACTTGGCCTTGTTATCCCTATTAATGGTACTACCCTTGGATTCTTGGTGCCATCATCGTCTCAGACTTTATGTTCTTGATATTTGTTTCAAAAATGGGATCGTATCATACTCTCTAGCTTGCTTTTTCCATCCTCTAGGTCAGTAGAGATAGACCTAACGCATTTTCTAATAGCTAGATAAATTATGGTATACCCATTCTATAGTAGTCCTTTCTGCTAGTAAGTGTCATTCAGATTGTGTCCAGTTTGGGCCACTGCAAACAAAGGCAAAGAAAACTTCCTTAAGTAAAGCTGTGTGTATCTGCTGCTTTTGTCTTTGTGGCATAGATTTCTAAAGTGAGGTAATTTCGTCAAAGACTGTTTAATTGATGTATTGCTTTTGCAAAAGGACATAGCTAACAATCCTTTCTTCCCTTTTTAACCCATAAAATTGCTATGGCCTTTCAATTTCACATCCTTAATGTCTCTTTGCTTATTAAGTTAATGCAGCTATTCCAGTGTGGCATTCTAGGCCTCTTCCTATTTTTCTGCTTAATTAGTTTTCTCTGAGTGGAGAAAACCAGTTTAATAACTGATTTTCTTCTTTATGTATCTTTATATTCTCTGAGGTATTTTTGTTTTGCTTCTTTGTCATATAGTGAGCATTTATTACTCGTATTGTAAATAGCTAAATTGTTTTTTCCATTTTGAAAACAGTATGTTTCCAAAGATAGTTCCATAAGGCGCTGGGCTTTTTGTATTCAAGCCATAAGCTTTCCACAGAAACCAACAATAGCTATTAAATAGCACACCCGAAGCATTTTTAAAATGCTGTCAATGTTTTCAAATATCAAAAGCAGATTAAACAAAATTTCATCATATAAAGGCCATATTTAGTTTGCTACTTTATATTTTATATTTTGTGTTAAGGTGATAACTGGTTTTTAAAGAGTTGCCCATGTAATACCTGTTATATAAGAGTTGATATCTAATCTTGAATATAACAATTTTTGCTTAATTGTTTCAGTTTCTGAAACAATAACAGACTTTAATCTTGTTTTTTTTTTTTAATCTTGCTCTTTAAAATTATGTAAGAATACTATTCTTTTTTAATTGGGATATTTTGGTTTTAGTGTACCGCAGTTAATCTCTGAGTAAACGAATGGTAGAGAGATGTATGAAATGCTGTCAGAATCCAGAGTGGGATTGATTCTGCTAGGACTCAGGAAAGTTTTTCCCATGGCATTGCATGTTAGGTCTGAAAAGATGGAGTGCTTTTTGGAGGGAGGGAAATAGCAAAAGCAGAGGAATTGAGGTATTAAAGGGATTAATTTATCCCAAGAATCTACAGCCACAGAGGAGATATAGTGGCTAGCTAGGAGCCTTGAATGGTAGCCAGATTTGCATTAGTCTAGGGAAACTTTTATGTCTAAGAAACCTGGATTTTTGCTCTAATAGGAGAGTCATCAAAAACAAACGAAAACTAAGATAAAATGATCAGAATTATTTCTGGAAGGCTAATCCTAGCATCTTTGTGGAAGATGAATTGAGAGGGATGGATGGAAGGGGGAGTAGTTAGAGATCTTAACATAGTTAAAAGGCTCTTTCAAACTTCTGGTAGTTGGTATTGTAGACCTACCTGAAACAGGTGAGGTAAAAATGAGGGAATGGATTTTTGAGGATATTATAGGAATAGAATAGCTCAGATTCAATGATTGATTACATGTAGTGGAGGAAATACTAGTAAATGAAATATTTGAGGTTTCTGAATTGGTTAACAGTTGAACACGTTAATTATCTTTAAGTAGTAAAGAGCTAGAAAAGAAAAGGCAGAGAGCTCAGTGATGCCAACATTTATGGACCAGTGAAACCAATGAAAGGAACAAAGTAGCTAAGTCAGATAAGGAGCGGTGGTATTGTCAGATCAGAGAACTCTCTGAGGGTTGGGAATGCTAACACCCAGTGTTACAGGAAGTTCATGCAGCAGGAGTAATTTTGAAGAGGGCATTGGGCTTGGCAATTGAGACTTCTTTGGTGACATATGTGAAGGGATTTGTTTATCCCCCAGAGCGAAATCTTGAAAACCCAGACATTTACAGTGGTTTAAAATTTGGATGAATAGAGCTGAGAAGTGGAGACAGGATAGAGTACTCTTCTAATAGGAGTGGTGGTAAAGAGAGCAGAGGCAGTAGTTAAAAGCAAACACTGGGTTGAAGGGAGGGTTTTGGAAAATAATGGTCTGAGCATCCATGTGGGCAAATGGGAAGTGGGGTAGGAAGGTAGAGTTGAGGGCATGGGCAGGAGAAGGTGAGTTATTGATGAAGAAAAGTTGTAGAGGCAGCAAGGATGAAAGGTTTGCCTCAGCAGAGAATAAAATCAGCTTCCTTTGGGACACGGGAAGAGGCGTTTGGAAGGGGAGGAATGTGGATAATCGCCTTTCCCTTTGTCTGCTGTTTCTGGTGTCTTCTCCTCATCAGTAGTCTGTGCTGCTTCCACAGGGACCTCCAGACCCACCTACTGTCAGGGCCCCTTGTATAGATTCTGCGTCACTATACAGATTCTCTTCCTTACTTGTTTATATTACACTTCCCTCCTGTATGTCTGCATTATATGTCTCCTCGGAATGTTTCTTCTCGTCTTTTCTATTCTTTTAGGAAATCTTTGTGTTCTCTCTAATGAATTAACATGTAAAGAACCAGTTCCCCAGCTTTAAGCCTTCTCAGACAGAGGGATCATACTGCATTTAAGCATATGGCCTGCAGACAGACTGTTACCGAGACAGTCCCTTGCTTTCCCCGCTGTGCAAGGCTGAGTCAGAGTTCTCAAGTCTCCTTTGGCGAATGGTTTGCTGGGAGGAGAACCTGTTGAATGACTGTAGCCTTTCCCTTACTGTGTCAGCTAGACACTATCTGGAATTATTTGTTACACACGAACAGGAAATAGTAAGTGTTGAACTGTGGCTGTCTTACTGACAAATAAAGAACTTCCTATTTTGAAAAGCATCCTTTCTAGCCACAGATGTGCTAGAACTGATTTCCTCATGGAAAAACGTGTTACATACATAAACACACAAACGTGTATGTTACATATGTATGGTATATTTGGAAAAAGAGACGGAATTTTAGAAGTAGTTGGTGTTTCTAAGCTTTTACCTCACATGCAGATTAACTATTTTTAATATTGTTTTTATTTTCAGTTTAATGACAGAGTGGCGTTTTTCTCGAGGAGTGCAAGAACAGACCAAAGCTTTCCTTGATGGTTTTAATGAAGTTGTTCCTCTTCAGTGGCTACAGTACTTTGATGAAAAAGAATTGGAGGTTAGGCTTTTTTATTATGCTGTTTAGAAGATGTTAATGGGAGGAGGGACTGTTTTTGCGCTTCTACAGGATGTCCACACATTTTTAAATGATGTGGCACAATCTTGAGTTCTCTTATCCATCTCAGTGTTCAGGATATATTAAAATCCCAGCATGGGGTGATGGTCTTAAGTTCTCTAAACCATGATGATGTCATGGGCACAAAGTCATTAATCAGTGCCCCCTATCCTGAAGAATGAGTTCAACCTTGTTAATAACTTGGGGAACTTAATAAAATCCTGGGTTAGTAGTGAGTTGCCCCAAAGATCAGTTTTTTAAGTCATGAGTTCTTAGTGGTCTTAGCTGTATTCAGACTTATTAGAAGTATATCAGAACTTCTTTTTTTGGAGGGATGTGGGAAAGTACACATGACAGAATTTACCATTTTGAATATTTTTAATTGTACAGTTCAGTAATGTTAAGTATATTCCCATTATTGTGCAACCAATCTCCAGCACTTTTTCATTTTGCAAAACTGAAATTCTATACAGGTCCCCATTTCTCCTTCTTGGCCCCGCCATTCTACTTTCTATGAGTTTAACTACTCTTGGTGTCTCCTGTAAGTGAAATAATGCAGTATTTCTCTTACTATGACTGGCTTATTTACTTAACATAATGTTCCTCATAGTTGATTCATATTGTAGCATGTGTAAGAATTCCTTCCCTTTTTAAGGCTGAATAGCATTCCATTGTATGTATATATCTATACATTTTGTTTATTCATCAGTCAATGGGTATTTGGGTGGCTACTACCTTTTGGTTTACTGTAAATAAAACTGCCATGAACATGGATCTATAGATATCTCTTAGAGAGTCTGTTTTCAGTTCTTTTAGATGTATACTCAGGAGTGGTGTTGGTGAATCATATAGTAAATCTGTGTTTAATTATTTGAGGAACTACCACACTTCTGTAGTGGCTGTACCATTTTACATTCCCACCAAAAGTGTGCACAGGTTCCAGTTTCTTCACATCTTTGCCCACACTTGTTATTTTCTGTTTTATTATAGTAATGGGTATAAGGTGATATCCCATTGTGGTTGCGATTTATATTTCTCTAATGATTAGTTATGGTGAATTCTTGAAGTCTTCTTTCCCCATATAGATTAGAACACAAGGCAGGGCTGTAGGGAAAGTCCTTGGTATTTCTTCTCTGCCTGCTTTGGGTATAGTGTTTTAACTTTAGCCATCTTTGGTTCTCTGTTAAGACACCATAATCAAATGTGCATATAAAAAGTTAGCATGATGATTTATATATACAGTAATATTCCCCTATAGAAATTCGCCTTCTGGTAACTGACAAGTATATGAAAATAAGGACTCTGAGCCTGGATGACATGCAGACTCTATAAATCTGGCTAACATCTCTTTCTTAACAGCTTGACTACACAGATTAGCAGAAACACATCAGAAGAATAGAATGGAAGATAGCAGTATTTAATCTTTTTTTTAAATCACACACTTCATTAAGAATCTGAAGAAAATTAATTTTGTGTCTTCAAAATGTGTACACCTAAAGTATTCCATACCATTAAGAGCTCCTATTTTAACACTTTTCCAAAGAAGACATCCAGATGGCTAACAGACATGTGAAAAGATGCTCAACATTACTCATCATCAGGAAAATACAAATCAAAACCACAATGAGATACCACCTCACACCTGTCAGAATGACTAAAATTAACAACCCAGGCAACAACAGATGTTTGTGAGGATGCAGAGAAAGAGGAAGGAACTCTTTTGTACTGCTGGTGTGAATGCAAACTGGTGCAGCCACTCTGGAAAACAGGATGGAGGTTCCTCAAAAAATTAAAAATAGAGCTACCCCACGACTCAGCAATTGCACTACTAGGTATTTATCCAAAGGATACAGGAGTGCTGATTCAAAAGGGCATATACACCCCAGTGTTCATAGCAGCACTGCTGACAATAGCCAAAGTATGGAAAAAGCCCAAATGTCCATCAACTGATGAATGGATAAATAAGATTTGGTATATCTATACAATGGAATATTACTTGGCGATGAAAAAGAATGAAATCTTGCCATTTGCAACAACATGGATGGAACTAGAGTGTATTATGCTAAGCAAAATAAGTCAGAGAAAGACAAATATCATATGATTTCTTCACTCATGTGGAATTTAAGAAGCAAAACAGATGAACATAGGAGAAGGGAAGCAAAAATAAGATAAAAACAGAAAGGGAAACAAACCATAAGAGACTCTTAAACATAGAGAACAAATTGAGGATTGCTGGTGGGGTGTTGGGTCGGGGGATGGGCTAAATGGGCGATGGGCATTAAGGATGGCATTTGTTGGGATGAGCACTGGGTGTTATATGTAAGTGATGAATCACTAAATTCTGTTCCTGAAATCATTATTATATTATATGTTAACTAACTTGGATTTAAATTTTTTAAAAACTAATAAAAAAGCTACTTTGGAGGCACACCTAGTGAAAGAGGGATATTACAGCCAGAGTCCAACATTAGAGCAGAGATGAAACTAAGACAGTAGATCCGAAAGGGTATGAAGAGACGCATACTTTCATATAGCCCTTGGTAGATACAGTTGTCTCATGCATAGCCCTGTGAAATAGTTTGACCATGTGATAGTTTCCTTTTACATATAAGGGGACTAAAGCTCTTATTGTTACTGATTTGCCTTTAGTTCATGGTACAGAACTGTGAGAAAATATAGATCTTTTTTGTTGTTATTTTTGCTTTATCTTGATTTTTATTCTTTTACATCCATTCATCATCTCTCTTAACCATGAATAATACCACAATAATGGGCATGTATACCATTATTGAAAATAATGATTATTGATAATCATGCCCCTTTACAAGTTAAAATGTTTCAACTATGAAGATGTAACAATCATTCTTTATAAAAACTCTCATCACACTAGGAATAGAAGGCCACTTTCTCAGTTTGTTAAAAGAGGATCAACGAATAAGATAAACCCTGACATCATTGTGAATGGTGGTATCTTAAATATTTCATATTGAGATTAGGAACAGGGGCAAAACTCTCATCCTTTATATTACCCACTGTACCAGATATTCCCCACTGGCCCAGCCAGTGCAGTAAGGCAAAAGTAGAAACAAAAAGCATAAAGACTGGAAAGAAGTAAAATGGCCTTTATCCATGGATAATAACATATGATAGTCAACTTAGAAACTCCTAAAGAACCTACCAAAGAAAAAAATAACACTAGAAATAACAGCAAATTTAACAAGACTGTAGGATAGAAGGCCAGTAATTAAAAAATCAAGTATATATTTTCTATGTACCGGCAACAAATGCTTAGAAATTGAAATTTTAAAGTTTTATTTACTAACGCATCAAAAAAATAAATGTAACCAAAGGCATGGAAGACCTCATTGCTCAGAAAAATTAAAGATGACTTGGGGCGCCTGCATGGTTTCAGTCAGTTAAGTGTCCAACTCCTGATTTCAGCTCAGGTCATGATCTCATGGTTCGTGAGATCAAGCCCTGTATGGGGGTCTGTGCTGATAGTGCAGAGTCTGCTTGGGAGTCTCTCTCCCTCCCTCTCTTTCAACATAAATAAACCTTTAAAAAATTATTTTTCTTTAAAAAAATTTTTTTAAGTTTGTTTTGAGAAAGACAGCACGAGTGGGGGAAGGGCAGCTAGAGAGGGAGAGAGAGAATCCCAAGCAGGCTCTGTGCTGCCAGCACTGAGCCCGATGTGGGGCTTGAACCCACAGAGCTGTGATATCATGACCTGAGCTGAAACCAAGAATCTGATCCTTAACCGACTGAGCCAGCCAGGCGCCCCAACCTTTAAAAATTTTTTAATGTTTATTTTTGAGAGAGAGAGAGAGACAGTGTGCGACTGGGAAGAGGGGCATAGAGAGAGGGAGACACAGAATCCATAGCAGGCTCCAGGCTCTGAGCTGTCAGTCCAGAGCCTGATGTGGGGTTCAAACTCAAACTGCAAGATTACGACCTGAGCCAAAGTCAGATGCTTAACCGACTGAGCCACCCAGGTGCCCCAATAAACATTTTTTTTTTAAAGAAAAAGATGACTTAAATAGATGGGAAGATACATCATATTATGTATTGGAAGACTCTATTATAAATGTCAGTTCTCTCTAAATTGATCTGTATATTCAACACAATCCCAATCAATATCTGGAATAATTTTTTGTAGAAATTGACAAGCTGATTTTAAAAATACAAAGAAATGCAAAGGCTCTAGATAAGCTAAAACAGTTTTGAAAAAGAACAGACTTGGAGGATGTTCACTGCCTGATTTCAAAAATTATTATTAAGCCATAGTCATTATAGCAGTGTGGTGCTTTTGAAAGGATACACAAATAGATCAGTGGAACACTAGAGAGTTCAGAAATAGATCCACACATATATTGTGAATTGATTTTTAACAGAAGTCTACTATTTTTCAGTGAGGAAAGAAAAAGTCTTTTTTTTTTTTTTAAACTTTTTTTAATGTTTATTTCTGAGACAGAGACAGAGCATGAGTGGGGGAGGGGCAGAGAGAGAGGGAGACACAGAATCAGAAGCAGGCTCCAGGCTCCGAGCTATCAGCACAGAGCCCGACGCGGGGCTCAAACTCACAAACCGTGAGATCATGACCTGAGCCGAAGTCAGTCGCTCAACCGACTGAGCCACCCAGGTGCCCCCAAGAAAAAGTCTTTTAAAATGATGCTGGATCAACTAGATGTCCATATAGAAGAAAATTAACATTGACTCTACTTTAGTCTATGAAAAAAGATGAAATCATAAATGTAAATATGAAAGCTATAAAGAAAACATAGAGTAATCTTAGTATGGGCAGAAGTTTCTTAAGAATACAAAACAATAAACCACACATACACAAAAAGGATAAAGACTTCATCAAAAGTAAAACTTCTGCTCTTCAAAAGATACTGTTAAGCAAATGAAAAGGCAGTCTACACACTGGGAGTGTGTGTATGTATGTGTATGTGTGTGTACACACACACACACACACACACACACACACACGTATTTTAACTCTTAAAACTCCGTAAAAAACAATTTTCTAGAATGGGCAAAGACCCACTTCACAAAAGAAGCTATGATGGCAAGTAAACACATGAACTATAACTCATTGTTGGGGAAATGCAAATTAAAACTAAATGAAATTAAAACTGCAAATTGAAACTGTAAATGAAAACACTTTGGGATAGTGTTGGTAGTTTCTTACAATGTTAAACATACATATCAGCTGCTTATGCTCTGGCAGTTCCACTGTTAGGTATTTATTCAAGTGCAATAAAATACATATTTATACAAAGATTTTTACATAAATGTTCATCACAACTTTATTCATCAAAGCCAAAATTTTGAAGTAACCTAAATGACCATTAAGAAATGAAAGAATAAGTAAATTGTTGTATAATGAACGCGAATCTCATAGACATGGTGTTGACGGGTGGAGGCAGGGGGTGGAGACAACAGAAGAGTGTTAATTGTGTAGTGTGTGTGTGTGTGTGTGTGTGTGTGTGTGCGCGCGCGCATGCGCATGTGTGATATTCTCAAAAACTTAACCTGTGATGAAATCATTGATTACATAGAGCCAAAGACAAAGATGGTGTTTTTCTCTGCAAAAAGAGGCATAATGGGAATATTGTACATCTTGATTGTGGTGGCAGTTACATAGGTGTATATATCTGTCAAATCTCATCTAACTATACTTAAAATACATGCATTTTATTGCCTATACATTATAGCTCAAAGTTAACTTAGGAGAAATGAAGTATTGGACTACCTCATTATGCCAAAAATAGCTTTCATCCCCTATGTAATTCAGTGGGCTTATTTGAAAATTTCACATAGAATATTTTATTCCCAAAGCCTGGAAAAATTAATAACAGGAAGTAGTATATTTTTAACTTTAAATGGAAGATAGCATAGATTAAGAAGAAAAAAAAAAAAGAAACAGAAATTTACATTTGAAACTTAACAGTTTGGACACCTAATTTGGGATACATTTTTAGTAAGAGATTCTTCTAGCATAGCTAATGTTTTTCTTGAAGAATAAAAACTCTAAGTGTTTTCAGTGTGAGTTCAATAAACATGGAAAAGATAAAGTACCAAAGAATCCTTGTTCTAAATTGCTACAAATTTCCTTGGATTTGCTGTGGTCATTAGTTGTCCTGCATGCAGCTGTTCACATAATTAGGCCATGTGCACAAGTGTTTGTTAGCAGATTTCAGTCCTATAGTTATTCGCTTCACTAAATCTGTACTGTGACCTGCTACTGTGTTCATTTCCCAGGTTATGTTGTGTGGCATGCAGGAGGTTGACTTGGCGGATTGGCAGAGAAATACTGTGTATCGTCATTATACAAGAAACAGCAAGCAGATCATTTGGTTTTGGCAGGTATTTGCTTTTATCTTTTTGAAACAAAGTGTTCAAAGAAAATGTTTTACCATGAAACAATAGTTTAAAAAAAGTTCATTTTTAAAATTGAACCTGCCATTTGAATTCCAAATCAGAAGTGAAGAGTTTCTGTTGTTTTTTTTTGTCTTCCTAGATGGGAGAATGAATGACAGGATCTTCTTTAAGTAATAGTTTAATGGTAATACTTGTAGGTGTAGCATTTTTCCCCCAGTAGTATCATAGCATTCTAAAAATTCTACTTAGTTCTGGAAGTAAATGAGGAAGTATGGGTTTGTTTTTTGTTTTTTTTTTTTTTAATGAGAAAGTCAGTGCAGATACATAATTCCTGTGAAGGTGATAATATGCTAGGGAATGAGAATGATCTGGAGGATAATGTCCAAGAATGACTTCCCTTTCTCTTTCCCTCCCTTGGGTCCCTTTCTTTGTTTTGTTGGTGTTTTAGCTTAAACTACAGTAGGGTGGTCTCATCCAAGTGCTGCAATACTAATATTGAAGCACAGTTTATTTTATTAGATTTTGCATTTTGTGTGTTTGAGAATTTAAAATCTTTAGGCCAGGGATTTTCTTCACATAAATCTAATTGAGACTCATTTGAGCAGTTTAGTGACGGAACTTCTCGTATACCTATGCTTAACTTTCACTTTCAAGTGAAAACTAAGCCTGGGACTTAGATTTACTAGAAGTGGAATCTTTTTGTAAGGATATGTGTCATTTATTTATTAATTAATACTTTAAAGAAGTGTAGACACTTGTAGAAATTTATATTACGTACTTCAGCATATGCAAAATGGCACATACTATTTATTGCACCATTATTGGTATACTAACAAGAGACCTGAAACACCTAAATGTCTGTTGGGAGGGGACTAAGTAAATAAATTATGATATATCTGCTCTGTAATTCTGTACCTTGTAATCATTCTTTTACTTTTTTTTTTTTTTTAATTTGCTTATTTTTGAGAGAGAGAGAGAGAGAGAGAGCGAGCAAGCAGGGGAGGGTTAGGGAAAGAGGGAGACACAGAATCCGTAGCAGGCTCCAGGCTCTAAGCTGTCAGCACAGATCCCGATGTGGGGCTTGAACCCACAGACTGAGATCATGACCTGAGCCGAAGTCGGATGCCCAACTGACTGAGCCACCCAGGCACCCTAGCATTCTTTCACTTCTTTTAATGCAAATTAATAAAAATATTGGAAAATATGTTTCAGTAGTTTTGAAGGGGAAAGGAACCTGTGTATAATGTGCTATTTGGTTAAAAGGAAAATTTACATTCTGTATATTCAAAGTGTATGTTGGTACAGCTGACCCTTGAACAATAAAGGGTTTGAGTTGTGCTAGTCTGCTTCTGTGCAAATTTTTTATAGCACAGTACTGTAAATGTTTCTGTAGCTTCTTTTATTGCAAAAATATATGATATATATACAAAAATATGTGTTAATTGGTTATCAGTAAGGCTTCTGGTCAACAATAAGCTATTAAGTTTTGAGGAATCAAAATTTGAATGTGGATTTTCCCAAAATTTCAACTACATGGGGTATCCATAGCACCTCTAACTGCTGCATTGTTCAGTGGTCAACTGTATATGAATATAGCGTCTTTGAAAAAAGGTAGAGAAAACTGGCAGCAAGGTGTGAAAGCTGTTCTTGATGCTGTACCTTTTACTACCTTTCAGTTCTGTACTGGGTGCTGTGTATATCTATTACCATTTATAAAAACTAAACAAGGGCCACCTGGCTCGCTCAGTCATAGAGCATGTGATTCTTGATCCTCAGGGTCAGGAGTTCAAGCCCCACGCTGGGCACAGAGCTTAGAAGAAATAAATAAATGAATAAAAAATCAAAAGGGAATAAACCCATTTTCAAGCCTAAAATATCTGAATTGCATCACATACAGAATGTATGCAGGTGTCTGCAGTCTTTACTAGCTTCCTTACTAGTCAGGGACTAGTAAGAACATGAAGTTCCCTGACTTTCCCTTTGGACATTTGTATCTGTATACCTGAGAAGCTTCAGCTTGAGGTCCTATAAATCCAAATGAGTAGTTGTGTTTTGCGAATTGAGTTTGTTTTAGGGAAAGGGTTGGTTTATGCCAGACCTGGTAATGAGCTGTTTCTTGTGTCTTGATGAAATGTGTACCTCAACACAGTTTTATGCAGAAGTGTTTTTGGTCATTATTAGCACTTTTTGTCTCATCCTTAGGTAATGTATATTCTTGTTTACTTTTTATAAATTTTATTTTTAGGATACATTTCTACTCTTAGACTGCTCCAAAAGTTGACTTGCCTTCTATTACAAGACACATCAATTCAAATCAGTATTCCACCACATTACACATTTATGTCTGTCTTTGAAAAGATAGTAAATGAACTAAATATTTTTAACAAAATGCATCCTTGTAGTTTTCAACTTTGAAGAATCCAAAGAGTTGTGTAAATCGTATCTAGTGGGAGAAAACAGATCAAACTATTGAGAATGGCAACTGTTATAAGGGCTAAACACACAAAAAGCATATAGCACAGAGGTAGGCAGGAGCCCTAACTAGGTGCTAGCTGTGATATTGTAGCCAAACAAACAACATCTGTCCTGGTTACCTTTTAGTGGTTTGACGTTTATAAGCCTCCCGTTTCCTGTCTGTGTGATGGATGTAATAATACTGATGGACAACCAGTGTTGTAATTGTGACGATTAACTGAAGTAAGATCGCTGGTATATTTAACATGTGCCTAACCTTAATAATTCTTGAAGAAATTTAAGAACAATTTAAGTGTCTACTATTTTAATTACTGAAGATAATTTAGTATTTTATATTAAAGTAAATTTGATTTTGTTACACAGTTTGTGAAAGAGACAGACAATGAAGTAAGGATGCGACTATTACAGTTTGTCACTGGAACCTGCCGTTTGCCTCTAGGAGGATTTGCCGAGCTTATGGGTAAATGCAGTTTTTCTGCAGTTTCTCTGTAGATAACTTTGTGATGATAATGGCCTTTAGACATACAGTAGACTTGAATCTAAGGATTATTCTTCTGTGCTTTCTGTAGGGTATCTGCCAGAAGACTACTTAATGGTTACTATCAAGTACATTTGTAAGCCAATGAAAGTCTGCTTACATATTCTGGTTGGCCATTGCTTTGCTCTTTAGGGTGATTGTGAAGGAGCAAAATTCTTTAGAGCTATGTCTCTTTCCACTAATTTAATTCCTGTTGCTGAATTTCTGCAGCAATAAGAAGCTTCTCTAGGCAGAAGCGATTTACATTGTATTCTGTGTCATTCATGATAATGTGACATGTTCAGTCATTTAACTAGTTGTCAAAACCAAAAAGTTTAAAGGACCAGATAAATTTTGTCTTGTTTTCTTGATTTAGGAAGTAATGGGCCTCAAAAATTTTGTATTGAAAAAGTTGGCAAAGACACCTGGTTACCAAGAAGCCACACGTGGTAAGTTCAAGAATCCTAAATTGAAAGGTGAAAGTCAGAGAATGTTTTGTTTTTTTTTAAATACATAAGACCCAGTATTAGTGCTTATTCATTAACATAGCCAGAATTTCAATTTTTAGAACATACTGATTAATACGGCATTCTGTAACTAAACCCTTTGAAATGATTTCTGTTTGGTTAATATACTGAGAAATATATCTAGTGATTCACCAGTTAGAGTAACCACTATGTATAATATACGATTGAAGTGCTTCCTGCCTTTTATGAAATTTGCACTCCCCTGGGGGAGGGAGCACAAATGACAAACAAGTAAGCTATTTGAATTCTAGGAAAGTCCTTCAAAGGAAATAAAGAGGGTGCTGTAGATAAGAACCAGAGGGAACCTCTTCTAGGTTGTGTGGTCAGGGAGATTCTCAGCATAATGTTTGAGTTGGATAAATAGCATGCTGCGGGAAGAAACGGAAAAAGGACATTCTTTGTACAGGGACATTTCCAAAGACCTGGTAGTAAGAAATAATTTTTCAAGGAAATGAATGATGACTGGTGTCATTGGAACTTAGTGAATGAGGGGAGACAGGGATAAAAAGAATTTGGAAATTTAGGCAGGGCTAAATTATGTAGAACCTTGTAGGCTGTTACAAGTCACTTGGATTTCAATCTAAGGGTAGTGAGAAACCTTTGAAGAGTTTTAAATAGCAGCTAATGAGATTCAGGAAAAATCACTCTGGCAACAGAGGAGGAACTGGATTCAAGACCAAACGCAGGGAGATTAGTTAACAGAACTGTTTTAGTCATCCAGGGAAAAGAGGAGGATAACTTAGGAGGTACATGGTTCTTTTAGGAGGTGAGAACTATTTTCCTACTGAGCAGTTATTTGCCTTTTTATTGTTTTGATACTTGCATTTATGGTGCAGAAGCAATGGTAGATAAAACTAGTGCCTCAGCACAAATCAGGGCCGTGGCACCAGAATGCTGTCTCCATTGTTCAACATCACATACCTGCAGTTTAAAGCAGAAAGCAAAAAGCAAAAAAAAAAAAAAAAAATCTCTTTCAAGATTGTTCTTTATGAAGCAGTAAAATATACATATGTGTGTGTGTATATATATATATATAGATATATATATACACACACACACACACATATATACTAAATCTTGATGCTTGAGTATGTATCTCTTTAATATTCTGTATGACAAAACGAGAAGCCTGCATAAAGCACTTCTTATTCACACCAGAGAATTGTGGTTGTCTTGAGGGGAGGCTCTTTGGCAGTTGAGTTGAAAGCTGAATCAGCTTGCTCTTTTTGATGGAACACCGTTTTTGAGAGAGTGACTGACAAACTGTTTATTCAGATGTGTATTTGGCAGACATTTTCTTGAAAAGTAATGAAGGAAGCTTATCACTTCAAGGGAAACAACTGACAGCATTTGTTGGCAGTGATAAAAGTTGAGGTTTCAGGCAAAAATTAGAATTTGGGAAAACTTGTTTATACCATCATGAGCTTGAAAGCCTTCCCAAGACTTTCTGATGAGATTGATGGTATTATTAAAAATGAGATTTTTTTCTATCATGTAATTTAATGTGTCAACATTTAGAAATACTTTATAACTTGGTGAATCACTGTTTCCAAATGACCAATGCATGATGTTATAAAATCATGCATGGTTAAAAAGAGTCATTCAGAGTACAAGATAAACCAATGGGTTTTACATAACAGAGTAGAAAAAGTTCTTTGGTATGATTTCAGAACCCATATTACGTATAATATTGTCAAATTTATTTAGTACAATAGTCAAGAATAATAGCCACAATGACCTGAAAAAACTAGAGTACATCTCTGTTTTCTAACCACATATCTGTGTGGGGGCAAATTTTCATATACTGTACTTAATATAATGCAACAAAATAAATGCACATATAAATATCAGAAACCAGTTGTCTTCTATTAGGCTAGATATCAAGATTTGCAAAAATATATAACAGGGTCACTTTTTTTACCTTTTTTTTTTTTGAAAATAGTCATTTTTATCAATAAACATAATTCACATAAACAGAGCTCGTGGGAATTTGCAATATTTTAAAGTGTGAAAAGGATCATAACCGAAAAAATTTGAGGACACCAGCCTAGATTAAATTGTTGATTTAAAGGAGAGATTGTTGAGGTAGAGGAGAGAGTTCAGAACCAAAGAAAGATGAAAAGAATTGAGATGCTGAGTAAAGGTTAAGGAATTAGCCTTTGATAAAACAGGAATACTTCCTTTGTTGTAATAGGAGAGGAAGAAATGTTGGATGTAAGCTGTAATTATCACTGTTGGTTTCTGTTTATTCAAAGTATGAAGTGAGGTCACTAAGAATGAAGAAAGTAAAAAAACTCTGAGGAGAATGAGAGTTGTCAGAGCAGACAAGTATCTACTAGAGAAATATGGCTGAGAATGATGTGCGATATTGGATTGCCTACTTGGATCTAAAGTGACACCAATCTGTCTAGTTGTAGGATTCTCCCCTCCAGGAATTTTCAGCTGTTAGGTCCAAGGAGTGAAAACTAGAAGGCTGAATTCATTCAGTTTGAGTTTTGATTAGTTAAGTTCAAAAGGAGGAAGAGACAGGGATTTGAAAGTATTTGCAAGGTAGTGGATATAAGGATGGTCTGTAGCTTAAGTACAAAATAAGGACAGGAAGAGTCTGTGGACAGCTAGGATGGTGACAAAGTAATGGATTAATGGGTTAGCATTTTAATTGAGGGAAGCTGGAAAGACAGAATTGAGTTTTTGAGGGTGCCTGGGTGGCTCGGTTGGTTGAACATCTGACTTGATTTTGGCACAGGTCATGATCTCAATCATGGGATCAAGCCCTGTGTCAGGCTGTGCTGGGCATGGAGTCAGCTTGAGATTCTCTCCCTCTCCCTCTGCCCCCACCCCTTGTGCTTGTGCACTCAAAAAAAAAAAAAAAAAGTGGATTTTTTTAATTAGAAATTTCCTGCTGGTGATGACAAGGTTCAAGGTATGTTATCCTAAAGTCAGTAAATGAGAGGAACAGGTCACTGAAGATGAGAACTTGGAAGGTCATGCATGGGTGTTGCTTATCATCAAGTGAATGAGAGGACAACCACGAACCCAGGTGCCAGAACTTTCAGTGAATGAAAGGAATATGACCAAGAGGTCAACAGAGGGTAGCCAAAAGTCAGAAAAAGGTTGCATAGCTAGATTGTATGTGCCTCACAGGAGGGAAGTTTTCCTGCTTGGCTGCAGGGAAATGGTTATGTTTCAGACTAGCTGGGTTTTTAGTTAAGGCAAGTTATTAAGACCTTAGAAAACTGCAAATCATAAAACAGAAGTTCAGAGGAATGGAGATCTGAGGTGGAAGAAAGGGAAAAGGTGAGGATTTAATTCAGATCAGTGGAATACAGTTAACGGTATTAGGATGAGAATTTGTATGAACATAGATCCCGAGACACCAGAGTTTAGTAGTGACAAGGGTAAACACTGCTATGATCTATGGCGGAAGTCTTGATAATTCTCGGAATGAGTTCTGCTGTCCTCTCCAATGCTTTGCTTATTGAGGTGGCCACTTTCAGAGCAGAGGCTGTATACACTGGTATAGAAAACCAACAGTCCATTGCAAAAGTATGGGTAGGGTCTTCCATTTTTATAGGTTAAGTAGAAGTATCAAATTTGACTCAGCTGGAACTAAAACAAAAGCTAAACTAAAACAGTATTCTGATATCTATATAGTAAGTACCCTCTAAGATGAAGAGATTTTGGTGTGTCTCTGTCCTTTGGCTGGTATCTTAAAATAGAACCCTATTTCGGATGTTTTCAAGTAATGTACTTTCTTATGTAGGTAACTCAACATTTACTAAATGAAATGGATAAGTTAGTTAAAAGAGTAGGGATGACTGCCCGTCATGGGTGTTAGAACATAATGGAAGAAACTAGTCAGTCATAATACAGAGCAAAGAAAATGCTAAAAGCAAAATAAAAAGAGCTTATGGAGAGGAGAATTATTAAGTCTGTATAAGATGCTCAGGGAGAATTCTTGGAGGAAGTTTTAGCATTTGGACTGCTTCTTAGTGAATTAATATTTTCATATCGGGGAAAAGGTATTCCCGATCGTGAGAGAGCCATAAGAGCATGGTCGTGAAACAGAAAAGCATGTGATATTTTGGGAAAACATTAAATTAATTGATGGGGGGCTATACCAAACAGCTTCCTTCCCCCATACCTTCAATCCATAGTAATTAGAAAACTAAGTGTTTTTTTTTGTTTCTGTAATGGAAGGCTCCATGAATTTGTGTTGTCATTCTTGTGCAGGGGCCATGCTAACCTCTGTATAGTTCCAATTTTAGAATAGCACAACAAAGGTTTTTTAAACTGGCAAGTCTTTTTTATGAAAGGACCTCTGGCAGTGATGTAATAGGGCTAGATGGGTTGTGGAGAAGTCAGGAAAAAAATGGATGCAAGATCAGTAGACAGGAAATTTTGATGGTCCATATAAGAGATGTTGGGGAAGTAGAGACACACAAGAGTGCAGTTGCCAGCACAAACAATCTGGATGGAAGAGATACAGAGATTCAGTAAAGAGAAAGAATTTGGCAAAGGCTATATTTCAAAGATGTAAGAATTAGAAAGTGACTGGTTGTCTTAATATAGGACTGTATTGAAAAATTTTTTATTGACTTCAGCTATCAGTGTGACGGGGGCATGGGGGAGAGAAGGTACATGGTCTGCTTAATTGCTACCGTTAATAGATTTAACTTTTCATACAAAGAGAATAAAATGGTGTTCTCAGGCCATTTTAATTGGCTGCCTTGTTTCAGAAACTCAAAAGGCTCTTGATTATTAAGTTTCCTGACTCTTAAGCAGGAGTGGAGACAAGGGCAGAGGGAGAGCAGTAGGAGGGAACCTAGATAATCTATAGAAATCTTCCATGTGAGAAAATGAAAATACAGAATGGTTTTACCTACATTAGAGCTGTTTCACTAGATAGAGGGGAAACTAAAACCCTAGACCCTCCTTCCACCCAAATCTTAATCCAGCTAAACAGAGCAGCGAATTCTTTTAAGTATGGCAGGAATGGAAGCACTAAAGTATGTATTTGTTTACTGGCTTCCCTCCCCCGCCCCCAAATAGAAGTTCCACAAGGATAGGAACTTAGTTTTTTAACATTCTATCACCAGCTCCTGGACAAATATCTGATATATAATAGATTCTTAATAACTGGTAAGTGAATGAAATAAATGGACTTAAAAACCGAAGAGAAGTTAGAGGGACTTATGACAACTTGTAATGTCAGTTTTTTCTGGGAAATGTTAAAATATTTTTATGAGTAAAAAATCTGTATGTGTTAATATAATAGTAAATTGTTAGAATACCTCTGGCAAAATTTTTAGATCTCCTCTATCCATTTAGTTTGTCAAATGTGCTTTAAACAATATTGTATTAGAAATCTTTTCAGAGTTTGTTTTATTAAAAACACATCTGTTTTTGTTTTTGTTCAGTTTTAATCGCTTGGATCTACCACCATATAAGAGTTATGAACAACTAAAGGAAAAACTTCTTTTTGCAATAGAAGAGACAGAGGGATTTGGACAAGAATGAATGTGGCTTCTCGTCTTGGAGGAGCTCTTGCATTTAAATACCCCAGCCAAGAAAAATTGCACAGATAGTGTATATAAGCTGTTCATTCTGTACAGTGAATTTTCTGAACCTCTCAAAGTATAAATGTTTTCCGTTCTTCCACAGAAATATGCAAAAACAGTTCATCCTTTTCTACTTTATTTATTGTTCCCTTGAAGTGACTGACTAGGAAAAAGATCATCCTTAAATTTTGAAGCAAGCAAAAGACTTTATTAAAAAATAAGTATATATCTATATAAGCATATATGATAATGGCTCTAGTTTTATAGAGCTCTGGGTATATTAAACATGACAGCCGTTCATTCAAAAATAATCTGGATTTGCTTTACCTTGTTTCTATTATCCAGAGAAAAAACTACAAATTGCTTCATGATCTTCTCCCTTACTTAACACCTCCTGAGGGTGTTTAGTTGCATGGCTGTTCAGGAAGGTATTAAGGGCTTAGGCCAAATCTTACTTTGAGTATGTTAAAAAAAATGCTGCTGGCTTTTCTGAAGACAGGCATTTGAACCTGTCAATTTGTTTTAAATAAGTACAATAGTTGAAAATTTTCCCTCTTTGCTATATCACTAATACAAAGTAATGAATGAAACCCTAACTTAAATGTAAGGCACATACTAGATCCAAAGCCATTTAGTTTATTCTAGAGATTGGAAAGAATTCATTAAGCAGCAAAGAGGTTTGTTTACATGTTACTTTGGGATGCTAGGTATTTGTGGAGTTAAAAAGAATCAGGTACTTACGTACTTTTGTTTTTAAATCTGTGATGTTCTTTAAATTTAACTCATAATAAATTGATGCAGTTTGATACTTAGGAACATATAATAAGGTAATGTGAACAATTTTGCTTTTGTGTTCAAAGTTTTGGTTTTATAAAACTGGACGGACTGAAGAGTTGTGTAAGCATTTGAACACTCAAATGAGTCTATTTTCTATTAGTGTTCGAATATCTTCATTCCTCTTAAATTCATGAAAATTTTATCTGAATTATATAAGCATATTAAAAAATCTTTTGGTTCCCCACCCCCCTTTTTACACAGATCATTATTTTTGTCCTAATAACTTTTTAATTTTTCATTATCAAGGGCATTTGCTGAACTACAAAGATGTATAACAAATTAAAATCTGATGTGAATGATATTAATGCTATTTTAGCAAACTGGGCTTCCTTACTAATACAAAAATTTTAATTTCCATTTGTATCATTTCAATATGCAGTGTAAATTTCATTAAGTTTTTTTATAACGACGGAACGGACATCTTACAATGTTATGTGTAACATATTTAACTGCTAAGTACATACGGAAAATACTATACAATTTAATTTCCCTAAACAGTTTTTGTTTTGCCAAAATTTTATTTTTCTACATATTAGATTGTGTTCTGCACTTCAGAGTTCATAGTAAAGATGAAATAAAGGCAGTGATCCACTATGTTGAATAGACTCCTTTCCCAAATCCTAGTCTGACACTGGCTATTTTGAAGCATAAAGAATTAAAAACAAATGCTAATGTATATGGCATTATGTGACAGAGGGTGACCAATCTTCAAAAGGGCTAAATTACACCATAGAAAGCACCACTGCTGAATGAATTTTGCCATGACAGAGGTTCTCGAACATCATTCAGTGGAGGTATGTGAGAATACAATTAGCAGATTTGACTGAAAACAGGCTTTCAGGGTGCTGAACCTCTGTCCTTTCTTCAGGTAAGAAATTAGATGACGCTACACAGAACCCACAGACCAAACCAGCTTTCTGAAAAAAGCTATTTGGGAGAACTTATTAGGGCCTTCTACCTTTCATACCCAATTGCAGAAATCCAGGCCTACAGGCAGGATTTATTATGTCTTGATTTATATACTCAGTGGCAGTGAGAGAAACCAAAGATGTAGCCATCTCTCACCTTTTCCCCTGTCTTCCCATCCTGGTCCTGTGCCACACTAGACAGGCTCACTATGCCTGAAATGAAAAAACAGGCAAAAACAATGAGGCTCAGAGACAGATTCATATTTATTTCATTTCAGCAACACTTAACGGCACCACCAAACTGAGCCCAGTGAACGGATCACAGGAACAATAGTTTCATCAGATTAGCTATCTTCCAAGGAGAGCAGCTACAAGGGTATTTTGGTTTTAGTGCTTCCTAGGCAGTTTAAGCTCAGAGTTATTAATAAACCTTTTGCACCTTGCAGCCTTCAGTTAACCACCCACCTCTTCTCTTCAAAACTAGATAGGGTGGTATGTGTCAAAATACCACTAGGCAATTTTGCTTTTGTTAAAAATGACCCCTGACTGGTAAGTTGCGTCTGGACTGGGAAATCTCCAGATACTTGATGCTGCTGTAAGGTCATTTTCTGAAATGTAAGGAGTCCTGACATTGACTTTCTGGCTAGCTGTGATTCCTATCCTTACAGCTTTCTGAGTAAACTGGTGCCACATGAAGCCTTTTGCAGACTTTGAGTCTGAGGGTTTGGTTTAACCTAAGAAGATCCCCTGGTGAACCTGCAGAAGTAAAAAAATCTTCTCGTTGAAATATGTAGATGAGAGAACAAAGGTCTTATAACACTCCCAGTTTTCTTAATCCATTGATCTTAAAAGCCAAACTTAAGATATTAACTGGGGATTTGGACATCTCAAAGGAAAAGCCCGGACCATATCAGAGCAGCTCACGAAGGTTCCTCTGTACCAAGTGTATTCTCCTCAGTCACAGGATAAAACACACTGTTCACTGCTCTCAGAGGGCAGTGCAATGGACCAGAACAGGGCATTCATTCAAATGGTGTCATGGCCCTTGACAAAGTAATCCACCCCTATTTTTTCTTCCCAACAATGCCCTGGCACATAGTCCAAAATAAATTTTACGGTGAATGTCACCTGAAAGCAAAACAATACCATCCCAAATAATGTAGTACCAAAAACACACATCAAAAAGTGGGATCTCCTAAATTCTAAAATTTCTCTTCCTAATCTCAACCAAGAACTCAGATAATACCATTTAAAAATACTGATTGGGGCGCCTGGGTGGCTCAGTCGGTTAAGTGTCCGACTTCGGCTCAGGTCATGATCTCACAGTTCATGGGTTTGAGCCCCGCGTCGGGCTCTGTGCTGACAGCTCAGAGCCTGGAGCCTGTCTCAGATTCTGTGTCTCCCTCTCTGCCCCTCCCCTGTTCACTCTGTCTCAAGAAAAAACAAAAAAAAATTTTTTTTAATATTTACTGATAAAGTAAATCCTTTACGTGTTCTCTTTCATCGTCACAACTCCCTAAGGTTGTTGTGTCTTTTTCTTTGTTGTGGTGATGCTTATAGGTAAGAAAGTGCATCTGAAAGAAGTCATTTTTACAAAGTCCATAGCTAGTTCACAGTCTGTGATTAAACACTCGGGAAAATTTTGCTAACAAGTTAACAGAGGTTTCAGATTTTTTATAGAGTAGCCACTTTTCAAATCCATATTTATTCTCAATCCTCAAAAGAACGAAATTAGGATACCCACAAGAATAGGTAATTATCACCAACAGCCCATGTCTGTAATATGTTAAGAATACTGCAAACATCTGTCCACATGCGTGTGGGGAAATCAGCATCTCAAACTAGCAATCACGTCTGGAACATACACAAGAACAGTTAAGTGGGGACTGCACAGGAAGAAGAATAAATGGGGTCCTAGGGTTTTTTCCCAAAAGTGGTAGGTCTCACTGTGGGTGAGGAAATGCCAAGAACCACTGTAAAACCTGGTGAATCAAACTCCTGGAAAGTCAAAAAGTAGAGACAAAGTGCACATAAATCAGAATCTTAAGAGCCATACCACATCTTGGAGAAGTGAGCTTATCCCTTATTATTAGAAGGAAGATAATAGCTCTATAAATTAGACCCAGCCACCACACACTCCTGGGTATGGATATAACTTGTACCTAATGTTCATAGGAGCCAAAGATTGTAAACAGCCTAAATACTCTTCAGTGAATGGTTAAACAGGTACACTAAATACAGTGAAATAGAATCAACAGTGCAAAGGAGTCAACCACTGACTAGATTTAGATCTTAAAGGAATTAGGTCAAATGAAAAAACCAATTCTCAAAAGGTCACATACACTATGATTCCATTTTATGACACTCTTGAAGACAAAATTACAAAGGAGAGATTAGTGGTTACCAGGATTAGGGATGGTGGTAGGGAGGGAAGGTGGATGGGTGTGACCATAAAAGGATAGCACTAGAGTTTTTGGTGACTTGGTGGAACAGTTGTATAGCTTGATTGTAGTGTCAGCTAAAAATCTACATGTGACGTAATTACATAGAACACACATGTGAGAGCATTTAGAAGTAAAATCTGAATCAGGTCTGTGGGCTATACCCATTTCCTGGTTTTGATATTGTACTATAGTTCTATGTTACCTCTGGGACTGCTGTACCTTTTCCCGCTCAACTTCCTATGAATCTATGATTTCAAAGCAAAAATTTAATAGCGCTAAAAAATATCAGATGACTCCCCCCTCCCCCCGCCAAAGGCTCTCTCGCTGAATTTCACAAAAACTACTTACCAGAAGTTATCCTTGAACGAATCAAAACCCCTCACTTCCCATTTGATTACTTGGTATGGCTGGTAACTACACACACACACACACACACACACACACACACACAAATCACAGCTTCAGAAAATATTGAAAGTCCCTCTAATGAGAAAATTAAAAATGAGAAATTTTCAGATGAAAATGCTGAAAACAATTCTTTAACACTCTATACTGATATGAGTTAAATATAAACTGTAGAAACAAAAAAATTCAAATTAGAAATTCAAAAAGAACTGGACAAACTACATGAAAACGTGAAATGCCTGCTGACTGGAATCAGAAAAAAAAAAAAAACAAACCAAGAAAAAGACAAACATCTCAGAAGGAATGTATCAGAGGAAGAAAACGAGACCTGGAAGAAATAAGGAACATGGGAGGAACAAACTCAAACAGACAAGAAAATGAAAGAAATAAAAAAAAAATCTGAAGTTTAAAAAATTAGGCAAAGAAGATCTAACATATAATTAAAATCACTGGAAAAAAGATGGAAAAGTTGTTCTCAAAGTGTGGTAAGATAAATCTTGAATAAGGGACAATTGAAGATAACTGGACCGTCCTCTTCAAAAAGTCAATGAATGATGTGAGGAAAAAAAAAAAAGATGGGAGAACTGTTCTGGATTTTTAAAAGTGTAAGACATTCTGGGACATTTGAGAAAATCTGAAAATAGCTGGATATTAGATGTTAAAAGAATTACTGTTAACTTTTTGTTGTGATAATGGGTTTTTGTTTAAAGGATGTCCTTATTCTAAGAAAACGCATGCTGAAATATCTAGGGATGAAATATGTTATCTACAATTCCAAAACTTTAGAAATATGTATATATAAATATGTGAATATATACACATATAAGTAAAATATAGCAAAAGATTAGCAACTGGAGATGAAGTTTTCAAGTTCGAACATACACACACATCCTGGTTTTATCGAGGATAACACAGAAACAGCCCCTACTAATAGAGTTTACTTTAACAATACAATTCCCAGATCCTTTGGGGGAAAACCCACCTCTACACATACTTTGGTTTATCTAAGTTACATTCAAGATTATCCTTTTTATAAAACAGTTCTGCAGTGGGGGCATCCCAGCCTCAAGTAGTACTGTCCTATTTAAAACATCTTCATTTCTATTTCACCCTTGAGTTCTGCGTTCCTTTCACATTAGAAAATAGAATTTGGGTTTTGTCTAGTGACAAAAATCAGTCCTCCACTTGAGGGTCTATGTCACATTAAAAGAAACCACTCCCATTTTCCGTCCTCTCCTGACTTGAGTTTTTTCCTTATGCAGGTTGGTTCCAAGATCCATCATTTAACTACTTTATACCAAGAACCCTCAACATCCTAACCTCCTAATTTTCACTGCACCTTCTCTGCAAGATCTCAACTTTGCATCAGTCCAACTTGACAATGCATTCCCCCAATGCCACCTCTTAAACAAAACTTTCTTTTATTGCTGTCCCATTCTGATGTGATCCATCCTCCCTTAGAAGTTTTATATACCACTTTGTATTGTTGGTGTCCTAAGTGCACAATATCTCTGCCTCTGAGCCAGGGAGATGTCCTTACCACTCTTATGGCAATTATTTCTTTTGCCTTGTTACCTGTGAAGAAACTCAGGATTTTGTATATTTAAATTTGTTAAATGGTTACATGAAAGAAACTGAGAAAACAGCCATAGAACACATTTATGGTTTATATATTATTTATGTATTATCTTTGTAATGTGATGAAAAGGCAGTGTTTCTTAGATACTTCATGTACTTTCTTCTCCGACAAATTCTCATTTCTGGTCACTGAAACCTGTAAGCAACTGAGCAGCTTCTGTCTGTATCTAAAATGGAAAAATACACGTTATAAATAAACAGCACAGCATAGATATCAACTTGTGAAATCTAAGTTCATAAAGTGGGCTCTGGTTTGTTTCTAAGAGTTCCCAAAAACCAGGATAGCACATTGTAAAAATAAAATTTAACAGTGACTGGGTAAGACTCTCCCACGTTAATACACATCCGTTGCCTTTTGTTTTAGAAATCTTATTTGATCTGTCATGTATGTCAAACAGGAATAAGGCAGCAAGTAACTCATAACATCTGTTAATAGTAACTAAACATTTGCATACAGAAATTAATGGAAATGTTAATGAACTCACATGTGAAATGAATACTCTTGTTTTCAACAATGTGCATTTAGATAGTTTTTAAAGAAGTTCTTACTTCACGTTTAATAGTGCCTCAATAGAAACCTATCTGCCTTAATTTATTAGAGATGTTACCTGTTTATCCTCCTCTGTGTGTGCTGGATAGTCCTTGGCTTTCATTAGCCAGAAGGCAGCAAGCTTTTTGTTGTGTAACTTCAAATAGGTCTTTCCTAAAAGAAGCAAGTTTTTGCTGTAGAAGTTTGGATCCACTGTACAGAAGAAAGAAAAATTTATTTCAGATGACATACTTGTAGAGGCTTAATTTTTTCAGTCTAAATTCCAATAATAAATTTATGTGGTCAGTAAAAGATTAGGCTAACTCAAATTCTCTTTTGTTCAACTATTCCTATCTCAGAAAAATGCTGGTTAAGTATGATTCATTGTCTACTATATGATGGGAGAAGTAACAGGTAATGGGAGCCTAGGAGGAGCTTCTAAACCAGATATGGTCCTTAAAGAAAGGTTGCTCAGGAGAACTGACCTGTAGAGTAAAACCTGGAGATGACTATAATTATTGAGGATTGTTTTAGCTCTGTAAGACATGACCATGCTTTTTTCTCAACACCCCAAACGCTTATTCCTTTAAGGCTCTAGGTTTTATTTGGCAATTATGCTTCTAAATCCCTCTGAGGAAATTTTATTCCCAAATTCATATTCATGATCTATAGAACTACCACCATAACAGGTTATCAGTGAAAGACAGTAACAGAGCATATCAGAATATATTACTGACATAGTTTAACATGCAGACTCAATTCTTTATAAGAAATGTTTTTTTTTTAAATGCTTTGCTATCAGAAAAGCATCTGAACAAGTCCATATGAGTAGGCTCTCTAATACAGTCTTTAATATTCTTCTGATTAATTTTATAGAAATAAAATTACAGTGGTTTCTTGGGTGTATTTGGTAACATATGCTTATGTCCTTTACTTTTCTAGTTTGTGCTATTAATATTAAAAAGGAAGAACTTAGGATGGGCTGGTGTCAGTTTTGTAGGGCTGGCCATTTCTTCAAAGCAAGAGTGACATGAAACTCTTCACAAAAGAAGACAATATCTGCAACAAAACAAAAACTGGCCTGGTTTAAAAACAAGACGTCTTATTTAAGTTCTATTTGAAAGTTGCTAAAAGAGTAAATCTTAGAAAAAATTTTTTAAAAATGTGATAGTCATTAACTAGACTTACTGTAATCATTTACAACATATACAAGTATTGAATCCTTATGCTGTACACCTGAAACTAACATAATGTAGTATGTCAGTTATGTCTCAATAAAAAAATTTTAAACATTTAAATACATAATAAATGTTCCTAATCAGCTGTATAATCTTGAGTAAGAGAGTTAACATGTCAAAGCCTCCTCTCAAAAGGAAGGTTGAATTACATCAAATAAAGGACCATTCCAGAACTGTAGCTCTAAATTCAGCAGCAACCTACTTCTTACTCAGGTGATCTTTACTGAATAAAGACTAAAAAATATTTGATAATGTCTACTGCAAAAAGAAGTAGATCAGAATAAGTAACATTTTATTTTTAAAATTTCTATTATAGGGGTGGCTCATTCAGTTAAGTGTCCAACTTCAGCTCAGGTCACAATCTCATGGTTCATGAGTTTGTGCCCTACAGCGGGCTCTGTGCTGACAGCTCAGAGCCTGGAGCCTGCTTCAGATTCTGTGTCTCCCTCTCTCTGCCCCTCCCTGGCTCGTACTCTCTTTCTCTCTCTCAAAAATAAACATTTAAAAAATGAGGATTTTAAATAAAAATTTCTATTCTATATAAAGCATTCATACAATTTTAACTGTATTAGTATGTGAAATTAAAAATGTTACCTTGCTCTGCCCTGTGAAAGTAGCCTAAGGCCTGTTAAAAACACAACCCAAACATAATTAAAAGGGTTATAACAGAATCAATATTAAAAAAACTTTTGTTCAAAAGTCAGGAAGTAAATTAAAATATCTTAAAGTCCAATTCATTGACAGTTAATATAGCAAAACTGAACATATTATTAAATCATCGGAGCACAGATTACGGTATATGGACCACTTCAAGTAATAGCTTGATTGCTGTTCAGAACTTGTACCAACCAAGCATCAAGTGCAGAGAGGAAAGATCATCATGTGCAACAGAGCTATTCTGATCTTTTTCTTCTTAAATCATAATAGTCACTACCAGTAAAAACTTGATAAAATCAAAAGCTAAATTTACTCAGTGGTATATAGGTTGTACCAATAAATTTTTAAAACTCCTTTATTACTGAAATTCCAACATAAAATGCTATTGTGAATCTGAAACTCTTAGTTCTTTTTGTTCCACTTCGACCGGTTTTATAATGTATTAACTGATTTCTTAGAAACATAACTAACTTGTTATAGTAGAGCTGACAGTATTTTCTTAGAATATATTCTTTTTAATAGCAGTATTTCCCCACTGTGTTCTAATTTTTCAACTAAATATTTTTACATCAAATTCTACAATATTATTTCCCAGAAGAAAAACATAGCTCCTTGTTATGGTATAGGTATTATGGAAGCTTTTTCAATGGCCTTATCTCCTTACTCTGAAAATTTTAGTGATGTTAACTCAAAATATTTGCCCAGAAATCCCTTTCAAATTTTATTTTTAACAAGGAAGCAAAAGGCCTTGAAAATATAAGAGTATGATCCTTTCAACCCCACTTTTTAAAAAAAGTTACAATTACTCTTTATCTATACAAATACACACTTTCTTCTCCAGGTAAATGGTAGTGTGTAGAACACGTACCTAAAACATGCTGAACAGCAGCTGTTGAATTTCTTGTTCTATTTTATGACTTTTATATGGTATATAGGTTTCAGATAGAAAATGATAAATTTTAGCCATGAGCTATTATAGCTAACAACATACCAGAGTCATCAGCCACTCACCTAAAGAAAAAAAACCACTCACCAGTCATAGATTATAAGTTTTAAGCCTTTGTGATAAGATAGTTGAATTGGATGGTTAGAAACGTGCTCAAATGCCTCACTGATCAGAGCTCCAGATCTGGACACTGTAGAATGGCACTGCAGTTAGGAAACCAGTACTAACTTAATAAAGGACAGCACACTACCTCCTCATAGGTGGAACTAGGAGGAGTTGCAAACAGCATTTTAGCAATTCTTCTTTGATACCAAGGCATTTCAGCAAATGTATAACACCTACAGAGAAATAAAATAACATCTATATATCTGAAATTCACCTTTTTTTTCTCTTAAGAAAACTAAGCATCTTAACATATAAAATGTATCTTCTCCTGTTGTAGGTTTAAATAATTTGTACTTTACATAATAATATCCAGTAGGTTAATATGCCTACTAAATTACCCAGAGACTGGTTTATATTGATCCATCAATTAAAGTATATTTTGTGATTAATATAAATAGTAAGCAATAGTACTAGTAATGATAACAGCATATATCATTCATCACTAAGTGCTCACTTTGTTTCAGGTGCTAGGTGATTATCTCTCATCCACTCCTTACAAGGACTAAATGAGTTTGGGTCATTACCCCTATTTTTTGCATTAGAAAGACTAACTCAGAGAAGTTTTTAAAAAACTGACAAAACCATGGGGTGACTGGGTGGCTCAGTGGCTTAGGTCATGATCTTGCGGTCTGTGGGTTCGAGCCCCACATTGGACTCTGTGCTGATGGCTTAGAGCCTGGAGTCAGCTTCAGATTCTCTGTCTCCCTTTCTCTCTGCCCCTCTCCTGCTCACGATCTGTCTCCCTCAAAAATAAACATTAAAAAAATTTTTAATTAAAATAAAATGACAAAACCAACATGATATGCATAAATAACAATGACAAAACACAACTTAAGCCTACCTATTTGAAAGAGTGAAGCAAATGATTAACATCCAAAGATCTTGACAACTTTCTGATAGAAGTAGGGAAAAAAGTGCTAGATCTCTGACTATGGTCTGAATTCCTTGAGGTAGACTTGTATCTCATTCATGTTTACTCCCTAGCATCTGACTTAGTGACTGTCTCTCCATTATTATTAGTCCTCAGAAAGCGTTTTGTTAGTTTAATATGGCCCTGAAGGATATTTAACTCTTTTTTAAGAGTCTGATACAAGGTTTTTTACACCAAAAAGAAGACAATAAAATATTCAGATCTGCAGACTACACCCAAAGAAAACATGGCAAACCTGTCTCAAGAAAGACTCTTAAATCAGCAAGCATGTAAACAGATTGGTGTATGCTCATACCAGCAAAATAATGTTATACATTGGATAAATGGAAAGATACTAAAAGTCAAAATTATATTGTTGTTAAGATGAATCAGACTGTATTTTATACACTTTGAAGATGCAAAGACTCTCTTAGAGCATCAAACTGTATTGCTACATAATTAGATGAATCCAATTTCATTGGATAAAAATAATCTTTCCCAACAAAAGGAATTTCAAAGTCTAGCAAGAAGTTTTAACGCCTTTTTCATCTTAATATTTACTTCTAAGTGATCTGAATAACAATGGTTAACACAATTACAATCAAATTTAGTATTTTCTAACAATACATCACAACTGCTAGTTAATATAATGAACTAAATACTCATGAATGTCAAATACTTTTAAATATTTTACATCTTGGTTTCATATACTACAAAATAAGATCATACTAAATACCACTGAAATATTTACTTAAGAAATTTTCTTACCAAATACCCATAAGGTGAATGGAGGTAGCATCTTTTGGGTTCAGTTCAATTGCTTTCTAACAAGAAAGGAGAAGGTCAATCATATCTGTGCTCTAAACACAAATAAATAATGCTTGTGTTTCAGCAAGCATAAAGCCATGATGTAAAAAAGTTTTTTGGCAACCCTGCATTTCAATCCTTCTAGGATAATGAATATCAGCTTTCTCCCTCTTGATTCTTTAATTTGGTTAATAAATTCATTTCAATACACTGTTAATGACTTGTATTAAAGGTTCTGTTTTATAAAGTTTGGCAATAAATCCTGACAGGATTTATCAATATGAGAAAAAACATGAAATCTATAAACAATCTCATTTTGAAAACTATAGCTCTCAATGTTTCTTCTAGATAAGAAAAGGAAGTTATTTTTGGCAAGTTCTATATGAATATTGCATTAAATAGCATTATTTCCTAAAATAAGAAAAAAGTTACATAATAATTTTACAAAGTCTCTTCTTGTATTTAGAATTTATTCAACCTCCCCATTTATCCTTAACAAAGGAAAAATGCTATTTAGTCACAGAATTTATTAGTAAAATAATTATATGCAATGTAAAATACATTGATAAAATCTCCCTAATTTCTATTTACTATGTGAAAGTCCTATGTGAATTAATGTAAAGCATAAACTACAGATTAACCCAACTATTCCTTTTTTCAATTACTTTGTTGAACACCACTAAGAATATCTCAGATTAATGTTAATCCTATTAAAAATAAAAGACCCTTGTTAAAAAATTGAGACCTTCTATTTTATGCTTTTCAGTAAACCCACATTTTCACTTTCAGTTAGTAATTATGAGATACGCATTTTAAAATGTTTGTAACTGGTTATCAATGTGAGCTCTGAAGCCAAGACTGACAGAATTTAAATCACAGCTCAGTGACTTCTACCTTTTTGACCTTGGCAAGTTCTCTCTTCTTGCCAGGCCTGAGTTTGCTGTTTTATAGAATTGAGAGAATAATATACCTACTTTATAGGGTTGTGGTGAAAAATTAAATGAGCAAGTAATAGAAGGTACTTAACACAGTAATATCTTCTATCACCAACATCATTATTAATTTTACTTGTCAAAAGTATCAATTTACTACTGACATTGATTAATGGAAGCAGAAGTAATACCTAGAATAAGGCTGAGTAGGACTTAGAAATCTTGCTTCAATAATATGGGTAAGAATCAGCACTGACCTTATTTTACTTTTCCACTAAATATAGTAATATGATTTATAGCAAAATATGTTTTAAAGTATACACAACTTAGGGGCACCTGGATGGCTCAGTCAGTTAAGTGTCCGACTTTGGCTCAGGTCATGATCTCACAGTTCATGGGTTCAAGCCCTGAGTTAGGCTCTGTGCTGACAGCTTAGAGCCTGGAGCCTGCTTCAGATTCTGTGTGTCACTCTGTCCCTCCCCTGCTCATGCCCTCTCTCACTCTCTCTCAAAATAAATAAATTAAAAAAGAAAAGTATACACAACTTATACACTAACCATCCTTTCCTAACTGGAGTTCCACTGGAAAATTAAGCCCTACAAAAAATTATATGAATAACTAACTTTCTCCAATCTACCAAGAATGGTATAGAGCTAGTACCATTCTAGATGCAAGGGAGAAAAGTTAACTCGTAACATACAATGGATGCCTAGGGGAATTTAATTTTCTTACAGGAGGGGTTGAGAGGGACTACTCTCAAGTAAATTACCCTTTCTTTTATAATTCTTCCTGCCATTAGTTGAAGTGTTTTTAAAAAACCATCCAAAGATAGGAGTGCCTGATTGGCTCAGTCAGTGGAGCATGCAACTCTTGATCTTGGGGGCTGTGAGTTCAAGCCTCATGTTGGGTGTAGAGATTGCTTAAAATAAAATCTTTAAAACAACAACAATCCAAAGACAGTAATTCCTTATGGCTTTGGATATAATAATGGAATTAGAAATAATAGTATAAATGATCTTTTTAGTATGTAAATACTAAACATTATTTTTTATTTTTTTTTAACGTTTATTTATTTTTGAGACAGAGAGAGACAGAGCATGAACAGGGGAGGGGCAGAGAGAGAGGGAGACACAGAATCCGAAACAGGCTCCAGGCTCTGAGCTGTCAGCACAGAGCCTGACGTGGGGCTCGAACTCACGGACTGCGAGATCGTGACCTGAGCCGAAGTCGGCCGCTTAACCGACTGAGCCACCCAGGCGCCCCAACATTATTATTTTTTAAATATACTTACACACACATGAAACTTGCAATGCATCATTTTTAAAAAATATAGCCTTTTCTGTTTCCATTAATACAATTTTCTGCAATTTTTCATTTTTCATATTGAAGTTATTTGTCACATATTTCTACATCATATAGCACAGAATAATTTAGGCAATTTTTTTTTAATGCCACTGAGCAAACTATGGCATTTCACCGAATCTAAGATACTGTGAAAGTTACAATATATCATTATTATATGTACCACTAAAAAGAAAAAAAGCACTGCCAATTATAGGATACCATTGATTATATAATATAATCTGATTTTAAAGTTCTTAAAATGTGAAAAATGTTGCATATTATTAAATGGAAATATATATGTATATATATATGCATACACACACATACACGTGTGTGTGTGTGTATATATATATACTATCGATGTCTGAATAAAAAGCTAGGACTCCTGACTCCTAGCTTTTCTACTACCCATTATATAAATTATGAATTGAGACTATAACTATAAAATTCAGAAAGGCTAGTAAAGAGCTTATCTAACATTCTCCCCATGTATGTTTCCATCATATTCTCTTCCTTTGCATTTTTACAATGGTCTAAAATATCACAAGAGAAATATGCTGGGTTTTTAGTGTCAGTTTTTTGGGAGTTTTTTGTTTAGTTTTGCTTAGGACAATGAAGTAGTGTTTATGCGCATCATAAAAAATACAAACTCCTAGAAAATATCTGACACCTAACAAAGAGCTTACTATAAAATAAGTAACTGGAAATATTAAAACACAAAATACCCACACAGAGATAATACTGTTAACAGTACTATTACTATTGGGTTTGTCAATTGTGTTAGATTGTTAGACTAGACCACACCTCTGGGTATTCAGGACCTATATAGCACCCTCTCACAAACTCTTGTCTTGGCCACATGACTTGTTTAGGTCCACAGGACTTTACTAAGTGTGATACAAAACAGAAGCCTGATAAAAGTTTCCACACTGGAATTTTACCTGGAATGCTCATTCTTGGAAGCCAGCTACCATGCTATAAAGAAACTTGGGCTAGACTACTAAATAATATAAAGAAAAGTGGAGACAAACAGTCACTAACAGGATATCGTGCGCATTCCCGTCCCAGCTGAAGACAAGAGGTGAACACAGCTATCTAAATGATCTCAGTTACACCAAACAGATCAAAGCACCACTACAGAGTAAACCCACAAAATTTTGAGAAATAAGCTGTCACTCCTTTAGGTCTCTAAATTTTAGATGGTTTGCTATACAGCAATAAATAAGTGAAACAGAAATCTATTAAAAAAAGTAATGACTTTTAAAATTCATCAGTACCTCAAAATGCTCCTTGATAATGTAAGCATTTGCAATTTTAGCCTTGATGCCTTCATAATCTCCAACATCACTAATACAGATTGCATACCACTAAAAATAGAAGGAAAAAAACCATATAAGAATAATAATACCCGACTAATACTCCACTCAATACAAGGTAAAACTGAATATTTATTCCTCAATAGTCATTCTCATTCAACAAAAACTTAGCATAAAAACTGAATAAAATATACTGTCATATACAAAGGAAAGTAGACATGGCCCTTAAGGAACTCAAGGACAGGACGTGTCTATAGAGAACTATAATACAAGGTAAAGAATACAGAATCTCTAAGGAAGTTATCAACACAATGAGGAGACAATGATTCATGTTTATAACCAGAGTATAAATTTTTAAAAATTTGCAATTGAATAACTATCATTTTATTTTCTCATCCTCTTTTCTACAAGCTGCTTCTTCTCCCACATCTGCACGGTTCTAGTAATAAGAGCCACATCTGTCAATTGTGATGTTGTCCCCATAGCCACAGATGGGACAACAGACCCAAACTGAGACAATCTGAGTTTTGTCCCTAAGGACTAAATACAAAATATCCAAGCTTCATAAATTCAAGTGCTGTAGAAAGTCACAAGATGTAGAATGAGAAAAAGAGTCTACAGAGAAAAAGATGTGCAGGTAACAGCAAAGAGATAATATAAACCTCAGAGCAATCAAGCCAGGTTTTCCTGAACCAAAAACACCCTGCCTTTAGGTTTTATTAGAAACAGTAGTTTCTAATAAACCGCCCCTCCATTTTTATTTGAGCTTATTTCTGTGGGGTTTTAAGAATTATAACCACAAAGATTTTAATTAAAACAAACTTCTGTTTAAATCTATTCTCTGCCAAAATCTTGGTAAGTTTATTGAAACTTAAAAAGTATAACTTAAAACACAATATAATTTGTGCACGTGTGCGCACACACACACACAGACACACACACACACACACACACACACACACACACACACACACACACACCTCTATAGGCTATGCTCACTTAATCTCCACGGAGAGTTACCCAGCTGCCTAAATCCAGGGGACTAGGTGGTTACACAGGGTTTCAAATTTGCTGTTCTGATCTCCCACATAACAGGACTCTGGATAAAAACACCTTCTCTTATGTATCTCACTATCTTCTATATGCAAAACAAACATAAGCTTATGGATGAATCCTAAACATTCTTCCCTGATTAGACTGGCAGTATTTTGAGATTTTTGACATATGTTAAAGATATACTACGATAATAGCACAAAGAGCAGTTATTAACATATGAAGTGCTATATCACTTGATGTGGACTGTAAGTTAAAGATGTATGCTATAAACCTTAAAGCAACCACTAAACAACATGACACAGAGTTATAGCCATTAAGTCAATGAAATAAATAAAATGGAATCCAAAAAATTATCAATAAAAAAGGCAGAAAAAGAAGATGAACAGATGGAACAAATAGAAAGATAGGAAATTTAAACCCCAAAATATCATTAATCACATTAAATGTAAATGGTCCAAACCCCAAATGAAAAGCAGACTGCCAAATTGGATTAAAATTAACAAAAACTAAGAGTGACATAAGTGAAAAAGGCAAAGTAAAGAACTCTGAATTCTGCTTCTCCATAAAAGCACTGAAAAAAAAAAATGAGCAACAACTATCAAAATCAACTTATTTTTGGAACTCTGAAATTAACCTAAGGCTTGAGGTGACCTGGGAATGCTTATCCAAAGTATCAGATTATTCCTAATGAGAATAGTGAATTCTGTGCTGTTTTATCATCCCACACTCCCAATCTCAGCAAGAGCTATTAAACAGTACCCACCCCCCCATCCCCCGCCATTCCCAATACCTGAGGGTACAGAACAGATCTCACTCATGGAGAATTGTAATCTTTGTTCTGACTTGTTTGGTGGCTCCTTGGAAGACTGGCCTTGTACATATTTCACCTAACTTGAAAAGGCCCTAGTTATAAAACTGTCTCTGGGGTGCCAGAGCAGGGGGGGGCATTTGCTGAAAACATTTATAAACTCGTATCTTAGATTGCTGCTGTCTCCAGCAAATAAACTAATGAAAAGCTAGGGAGGAAAGGCTAGGTAAAGAGATGTCCCTAAGGGTGCTGGAAAGGTTCAATAAAGAAAAGCCAAAAGATGGGGCACCTGGGTGGCTCAGTCGGTTAAGCATCTGACTTTGGCTCAGGTCATGATCTCGCAGTCTGTGAGTTCAAGCCCGCGTCAGGCTCTGTGCTGACAGCTCAGAGCCTGGAGCCTGCTTCAGATTCTGTGTCTCCCTCTCTCTCTGCCCCTTCCCCGCTCATGCTCTGTCTGTCAAATAAACATTTGTCTCTCTGTTAAATAAACATAGAAAGAAAGAAAGAAAGAAAGAAAGAAAGAAAGAAAGAAAGAAGACCCAAAAGAATATTTCATGACATACGAAAATTATATTGAATTCAAATATCAGTGCTCACAAATAAAGCTTTACTACAACACAGTCACACTCACCACTTATGAATTGACTGGCTTTGCTCAACAATGGCAGGGTTGAATTGTGATAAGAGATCATATGTAATATTTTAACTGATTCTTACTGCTGCTCCATACACTGTAAATCACAGTGATAGTGTTATAACCTGAAAGCATTTGGAGTGCCACGCATACTCCATACCATGACACTTTATTACCAATGCATAGGTCAAAGGAAGATAAAATGGACTTCAAATGTCATGCTTTGAAAGCATCATGGAATGTGAATTATTTTGTTATTGAATTAAATAGCAAAACATTTTGCTAATTATGCAATAACACCATAGCCAAAAACAAAAACAAAAAGCTTAGGAAAGATCTGAGAAGGCCCTGAGCTTAAGGCTCTTCACATATTGAAAGTGAAAGCCAAGGCACAGTTTAAAACTGCCCAGCTAAGGGCTAATGGTATGTCCCAACACATACAGAGAGCCCCATGACCAAGAATGGAAAGCATTTTGGCTCCAAACATTTTATAAAATGTCTGCCCAATCATTTGGTGACCACTAAACTAAGAGAACAGAGACTTCTGTGGCTACATATAACAAAGAACACAGACTTTACAGAATCTGGTCAAGAAGTTACAAGAAAAACAACACAACCACCTGGCTGGTTCAATCGGTAGAGCATGCAACCCTTGATCTTAGGGTTGTTTGAGCCCCATGCTGTGTGTAGAGATTACTTAAAACAAAATCTTAGAAAAAAGAAAAAAACAACACATACTAAAAGCAGCAACAACAAATTCTGGGAAAGGAGAGAACCTGATTTCCAGATTTACCGTATTATAATAGTTAACATGTCCAGTTTTCAACAAAAAAATTACAGGGCATGCAAAACATAAGAATATATAACCCACATACAGGAGGAAAAAAATCAAAGGAAGCTAGCTATGCCTGAAGAAGCCCAGATGTTGGGCTTCCTAGACTTTATGTATGTTCAACAAGGAAATTATGTGTGAAGAACTAAAGTATACTAAGAACAATGTCTCATTAAATAGAGAATTATCAATAAAGAAGCAGAGATTATAAAATGGAACCAAACATATACTTTGAAGGTGGGAAGTACAATAAATGGAATAAAAAATTCACAACATTGAATTAAGGGCTCAAAAGTGGATGTAGACAGAAGAAAGAATTAGCTAATTTGAAGGTATCAGGTCAATTAAGATTACACTCTATGAGAAACAGAAAGTAAAAAGAAAGAAGAAAAATGAACACAGACTCAGAGGCCTGTGAGACACCCACATATCTACCAAAATACACGTAAGAGGAGTCCCAGTAGGAGAGAAGAGGAGAGAAAGGGAGTAGAATGAATACTTAAAAACATAAATGCCAAAGACTTCTCTACTTTGATGAAAACAAAGAACCCCAAATAAGATAAATTTAAGAGATCCACAACCAGAAACAGCAGAATCAAACTGTCAAAGATAAAAAAACAGATGATCTGGAAAATAGGAGAGAAATGACTTGTCATGTACAAAGAGTCCTCAATAAGATTAACAGCCAAATCAGAAACCATGGACACCTGCTTTAGTCTGTTTGTCCTGATAGAACAAAACACTAGAGTGGTCAGCTAAAATAACAGAAATGTTATTACTCATCATTTCTGGAGACTGGGAAGTCCAAGATCAAAATGCTAGCTGACTGTGTCAGAATAAGGGGATGGGAGCAGAGATATATAAGAGCAAAGTTGGTATACTACTGAAATTAAGTTGACATCCAATATGAACTTGGTAATTACAAATGATGATGGTAATGGTATTACTCAGGATAACCATTAAGAGTATAACTCAAAATATACAGTATAAGAAATAAAAGAATGAAAATGGCAAAATAAAATAAATCTATGGAATACTAAATAAAGGACACTAATGGAGGACTTAAGAAACAAAAGATCGAAAACAAATACCAAAATTGCAAAAGAACTTCTTATTGTCAATTACACTTTAAATGTGAATGGGTTAAACTCTCCAATTAAAAGACAAAGATTAGCAGCAGAATGTATTAAAACACATGATTCAACTATATACTGTCTACAATACAATTTAGATTCAGATGTATATATGTATTCAATATACATATATACATATATATATATATGTATATAATATATATGTATTCAAATGTATATACATTTAAAGTAAAACACAGGGAAATTTTAGGGCACCTGGGTGGCTCCGTCACTTAAGCACCTGACTTTGGCTCAGGTCATGATAGTCTGTGGGTTTGAGCCCTGCATTGGGCTCTATGCTGCAGCTCAGAGCCTGCTTCAGATTCTGTGTTTCCCTCTCTTTCTACCCCTCCCCAGCTTGTGTTCTCTCTCCCTCTTTCCAAAATAAATGAACAGTAAAAAAAACAAAAAACAGGGAAGTTTAGCACATAAACTGTACTCACAAGAAAGCTGAAGTGATATACTAATTAGAATTAGATAATGATCTAATATCAGACAAAACAGACTTTAGAATCAAACTGTTACATGAGAGACAAAGAAAAACAGTATCAAGAACATATAACAATTATAAACAAATATATGTAGAAAGAGACAATTCAACCATAATAGTTGGGGACTTCAATACTCCACTTCCAAGACTGGATAGAACTAGTCAAAAATCATCAAATTAGTTCTAGGAAAAAATCATCAAATAGAAGACTCAAACAATACTATATGCTAATTAGACCTAGCTAGCATACATGTACAGAACACTCTACCCAACACCGTATTCTTCTCAATTCACATGGAATATTTTCCAGGATAGACAAGATACTAGGCCATAAAAAAGCCTCAAATTTTAAAAGACAGAAACCAAAGTATGTTCTCTGACCACAGTAAAATGAAAATGGAAATTAATAAAAGAAGGAAATTTGGATGATTCACAATTATGTGGAAATTAAAAAAACACATTCCCAAATAACACATTCAAATAAGAAATCACAAGAAAAAATTTTAAATTCCCTAAGAACAAAAACAACACAACATAACAAAATTTGTGGGATTTAGCAAAATTGTATTCAGAGGGAAACTTATAGCTGTAAATGGTTACCTTAAAGAAAGATATCAAGATGTGGCTGGGTGTCTCAGTTGGTTAAGCATCCCACTCTTGATTTTGGCTCAGGTCATGATCCTGTAGTTTGTGGGTTTGGGAGCCTGCCTGGGATTCTTTCTCTCCCTGTCTTATACCCCTCCCCTGCTCAATCTCACATGCTCTCTCTCAAAATAAAAAAACTTAAGAAAAAAAATAAAAAATATATATTTAAAAAAATCAAGTCAATAATCTAACCTTATACTTTAAGAAACTGGATAAAGAAGGGGCACCTGGGTGGCTCAGTCAGTTGAATTCCCAACTCTTGATTTTGGCTCAGGTCATGATCACAGGATCATGGCTGTGAGCCCCATGTCCAGCTCCGCACTTAGCATGGTGCCTGCTTAAGATTCTCTCTCTCTCTTCCCCTGCTCCCCTCCCCTGCTCACACACTCTCTAAAATTTAAAAAAAAAAAAAAAAACCTAGAAAAAGAAGAGCAAATTAACCTAAAGTAAACAGAAGGAAGGGAATAATAAAGATTAGAGTGGAGATAAATAAAATAAAGAATAGGAAAAATGGAGAAGAGCAGCAAAACCAAGTTAATTTTCTGAAAAGATCAACAAAATTTATAAACTTTTAGCTAGACATAATAAGAGAACAAAAGTTAAATTACTAAAATCAGGAGTCAAAGAGGGCATACATTACTACTAACCTCAGTAATAAATCTAGGAATAAAAAAGATTATAAAGGAATAGTAGCAACAATCATATGGCAACAGATTAATTGACCTAGAAAACCTGAAAAATTCCTAGAAACAACAATCCAACTGATGTAAGAATAAGCAAAAAATCCGAATAAATGAATAATAAGTAGTAATAAAGAGTTAGTAATCAAAAGAATTTCCAACAAAGCGAAGGCCAGGACCAGATGGCTTCACTAGTGAATTCTACCAAATGTTTAAAAAGAATTAACACCAAGCTTCTATCAATTCTTCCAAAAAACAAAAAAAAAACAAAAAAACCCAGAAAAAGTGAACATGCCTCTAAGTATTCTATGACACCAGTGTTACTTTGATATCAAAACCATCACAAAACATCACAACAAAAGAAACCTAATATAGTTGCAAAAACTGTCAGTAAAATACTAGCAAACCAAATTCAGTAGATCATTAAAAAAAATCATTCACGACGATCAAGTGGGATTTATCCCTGGGATGCAAAAACAATTCAACATACACAAATCAATCAAAGTGATGTATCACATTAACAGAAAGAAAAGAATCATATTTTAATACATGCAGAAAAAGAATCTGACAAAATTCAATATCCCTTCATAATAAAAAAAAAAAAAACAAACTCCTAACAAGTTGAATTAGACATAGAAGGAACATATCTCAACATAATAAAGACCATACGTGATAAACCACAGCTAACATCATACTCAATGATGAAAGGCTTAAGATGTCCTCTAAGATCAAGAATAAGACAAGGGTACCCACTTTTACCACTCCTATTCAACACAGTACTTGAAGTCCTACCCAGAGCAATCAGGCAAGAAAAAGAAATAAAAGGTATCAAAATTGGAAAGGAAGAAGTAGAATGTCTCTATTTGTACATGACATGATTCTATATATAGAAAGTTGTAAAGATGCAACCAAATTCAAACAAAAATCTGTTTAATCAACAAATTCAGTAAAGTTGCAAGATATAAATTTAACATGTAAATATCAGTAGCATTTCTATATGCTAGCAACAAATTTTCTGACAAAGAAATAGATCCCATTTACAAGAGCCTCAAAAACAACCAAATAGGATAAATGTATATAAGAAGGCCAAAGATTTCTACTCTGAAAACTGCAAGACAGTGATGAAAGAAAACAAAGAAGATACAAATAAATTGAAAGGTAATCACTATTTGTGCCCTGGAAGTATTAATATTGTTAAAACGTCAATACCACCAAAATCTGTGTATAGATTCAACACAATCCTCATAAAGATACCAATGGCATTTTTTTACAGATGTAGAAAACAACATACCTAAAATTTATAGGGAACCACAAAGACCCTGAATAGCCAAAGAAATCCTGTGAAAGGAGAAAAAGTATAAAGCTATAGTCATTAAAAGAGCATGGCACTGCATAAAAACAAACAAATGAGTCAGAACTGAGAACCCAGAAATAAACCCAAGACTATACAGTCAACTAATATCTGACAAGGGAGCCCCGAATATTCAATTGAGAAGGACAGACTACAAAAATGGCACTAGGGTTACTGGATATTCACATGTATAAGGAATAAACGTTGCACCACTCACAAAAATTAACTCAAAATAAGTTAAAGGCTTAAATGTAAAACCTGAAACTATGCAACTCCTAAAGAAAACAGGAATAAAGCCTCTTAACATGGGTCTTGGTAACCATTTTTTGGATATGACACCTAAAGCACAGGCAATGAAATAAAAAATAAACAAGTGGGACTACATCAAACTAAAAAGCTTCAGCACAGGAAAAGAAACCATCAACAAAATGAAAAGTGTACCTAACGGGAGAAAATATTTGCAAATGATCTATGTAATAAGGGGTTAATATCTGAATTATAATTCATACAATTACATACAATTTAACAGCAGAAGAAAAATCAGTGCAATTAAAAAGTGGGCAGAGGACCTGAATAGACATTTCTTCAAAGATGATATATTGAGGTGCCTGGGTGGCTCAGTGGGTTGAGCGTCCGACTTCAGCTCAGGTTATGATCTCACAGTTTGTGGGTTCGGGCCCTGTGTCGGGCTCTGTGCTGACAGCTTGCTCAGAGCCTGGAGCCTGCTTCGGATTCTGTGTTTCCTTCTCTCTCTGCCCCTCCCCTGCTCACACTCTGTTTCTGTCTCTCAAAAATAAATAAATGTAAAAAAAAAATTAAAAAAAATTCAAAGATGATATATGAAAGACCAACAGGTGCATGAAAAGATGCTCAACATCACTAGTCATTAAAGAAATGCAAATTAAAATAGCAACGAGGCATCACCTCAAATCTGTTAGAATGGCCATCATCAAAAAGAGATAGAGGCACTTGGGTGGCTCAGATGGTTGAGCATCCTACTCTTGATTTCGGCTCAGGTCATTATCTCACAGTCATGGGATTGAGCCCCACAGAGCCTGCTTGGTATTGTCTCTCTCTCTCTCTCTCTGCCCCTCTCTCTCTCACACGTGCGCTTTCTCTCTCTCTCTCTCTCAAAATAAACTTAAAAAAAAAAAAGGAAATAAATGCTGGCATGGATGTGGAGAAAAGGGAACCCTTATGCACTGTTGGTGGGATTTTAAATTGTTACAGCCCCTATGGAAAACAGTATGAAAGATCCTCAAAAAAAAATTAAAAATAGAATTACCATATGATCCATCATTTCTACTTGGGAATTTATCCCCCCAAAATGAAATTACCTATTTGAAAAGATATCTGTACCTCTATGTTCATAGTAGCATTTACAATAGCCAAGACATAGAAACAACCTAAGTACAGATCCAATAGAAGATGAATAAAGCAGTTGTGTGTGTGTATGTGTATGTGTGTGTATACACATACACAATGAAATATTATTCAGGTATTAAAAAAAAAGGAAATTCTGCCATTTGCAACAACATAGACTCTGAAAGCATTATGCTAAGTGAAATAAAAGTACTGTATGATTTCACTTATATGTGGAATCTTAAAAAACAAACAAAAAAAAGGCATAAGACTTGTGGCTACCAGAGGCGGAAGGTAGGAGAAAGGGGAATTGAAGGAAGATGGTCAAAATGTATAAACTTCTAGTTATAAAATAAATAAGTACAGCTGAAAAACACAAATTTAAACTGTGTGGATCCACTTATGCATGGATTTCTCTTGAGAAGATACAGTGTGAATTTATTTTCCTTATGATTTTTTTTTAGTAATACTTTCTTTTCTGTAATTTACTTCATAGGGAGAATACAGTATATAAGACCTATAACATACAAAATAATGTATTGATTATTTACGTTATCATTAAGGCTTCCAGTCAACAGGTTATTAGAAGTTAAGTTTTTGGAACGTCAAAAGTTTTATGTGGATTTTCAACTGCATAGGGATTAGCATCCCTTGTTGTTCAAGGGTGAACTATATTAGGGATGTAATGTACAACATGAAGACTATAGCTAAACTTGATGTATCATATATAGAGAAGTTGGTAAGAGAGTAAACCCTAAGAGTTCTCATCACAAGGAAAAAATACTTTTCTTTTTTTCTTCTCTTTCCTTTTTACTGCATCTATATTAGAAGATGGACTATCAGCTGAACTGACTGTAGTAATCACTTCACAGTATATGCAATCAAACCATCATGCTATAGACCTTAAACTTACACAGTGATGTATGTCAATTCTTCCTCAATAAAACCAGAGAAAAAGAAAAAACTAAAGACTAGTGTCTCTTATGATATAAAATTCCTCAACAAAATAATGGCAAGCTGAATTCAGCAGCCTATTAAAAGGGTTACACAACATGACCAAGTGAGATTTATCCCAAAATACAAGGTTCATTCACCATACAAAAATCAATTGAGGGAAGATACCACATTAACAGAATGAAGGGGGAAGAAACCAACATGATGATCTCAACAGACACAGAAAAAAGCATCTGACAAATTCCAACACCCTTTCATGATAAAAACACTCCACAAACTAGTTGCTGGAAGGAAACATTCTCAACTGATTAGGAGCATTTATGGAAAGCCCACAGTTAACGTCACAGTTAGTGGTGAAAGCCTAGCAGCTTTCCTCCTACAATCAGGAACAAGACAAAGATATCCGCTTTTGTCACTTCTTCTCATCATTGTACTGGAAGTTCTGGCCAGGAAAACAAAGCAAGATTAAGAAATAAAAGGTGTCCAGGGCGCCTGGGTGGCACAGTCAGTTAGGCATCTGACTTCAGCTCGGGTCATGATCTTGTGGTTTGGGGGTTCGAGCCCCGCATCAGGCTCTGTGCTGACAGCTCAGAGCCTGGAGCCTGCTTCAGATTCTGTGTCTCCCTCTCCTTCTGCCCCTCCCCTGCTCACACTCTGACTCTCTCTGTCTTGCAATAGTAAATAAACGTTAAAAAAAAAAAAAATATATATATATATATAAAAAAAATAAAAGGTGTCCAAATTGTAAAGAAAAAACTAAAACTATGCACAGATAGTTTATTTATATATGACATGGTCATATATAGAAAAATCTTAGGGGTTAGGGAGAGGGGAAAATGGGTGATGGGCATTTTAAGGGCACTTGCTGGGATGAGCACTGCATGTTGTATGTAAGCAATGGATCACAGGAATCTACCCCCAAAACCAAAAGCATATGGTACACACTGTATGTTAGCCAACTGGACCATAAATTCTATTAAAAAAATAATAATAAAATTATTTTTATTGATCACAAACTGAATTAATATTTTGGCTATATTGGGTTAAATTATTAAAATTTATTTTTCCTTTCACTTTTTAAAAAGAAAAGAAAAAAGAAAAACCCTAAATAGGGGCACCTGGGTGGCTAAGTTAGTTGAGTGTCCAACTCTTGATTTCGGTTCAGGTCATGACCCCATGATCATGGGATGGAGCCCCCTATCAGGCTCCCTGCTGTGCGTGGAGCCTACTTAAGATTCTCTCTTTCCCCCTCTGCCCCTCTTGTCCACTCACCTACTCTCTAAAAGAAAAAAAAGAAAAAATAAAAACCCTAAATAATCTACAAAAAAACTAGTAGATAGAACCAATAAATGAGTTTAGCAAAGCTATAGTATATAAGATCAAATATCAGTTGCACTCCTATACACTAGCAATGAACAATCTGAAAATGAAATTAAGAATTCCAATAGCATTAAAAAGAATAAAATACTTAAAGAATAAATCTAACCAAAGAAGTACAAGACTTGCACAATGAAAATTACAAAACACTGTTGGAAAAAAAAAAAGGATCTAAATAAATGGAAAGACAACACTTGTCTGTGGATTGGAAGACACAATGCTGTCAAAATGGCAAACTACTCCCCAAACTACTCTACAGACTCCATGAAATCCCTATCAAAAACCCAACTGGCTCCTTTGCAGAAATTTACAAGCTGATCCTAAAATATGTATGAAAATTGAAGAAACTCAGAATTCTCAAAATCATCTTAAAAAAGAACAGAGGACTCACAGTTACTTATTTCAAAACTTTTCACAAAGCTATAGTAATGAAGACATCGTGATACTGGCACAAAGACCAACAGGTCTACATGTAGACTGATGAAAGAGAATTGAGAATTCAAAAATAAACTCATACATTTATGTTCAACTGATTCTCATCAAGGATGAAAATGGAGAAAAAAGAGTCAACAAATGGTGCTGGGACAACTGGAAATTTACATGGAAAAGAATGGATTTGAACTCCTACCTCACCATGTATAAAGGTTAACTTTTTAGGATCAAAGACTAAATGTAAAGGCTAAAAGATATAAAACTCTTAGAAACAAATAGGTGAAAATCTGTGTAATTTTGGACTGGACAAGAGTTTAGATATGACACCAAAAGCACAAGCAATCAAAGAAAACTAAACTGGACTTCTTCAAAATTAAAAACTTATGCATCAAAGAACATCATCAAGAAAGTAAAAAGACAATCCACATAATGGGAGAAAATACTTGCACATTATATATATAACCAGAGACTAATATTCAGAAAAGACTCTTAAAACTAAATAAAGGGGCCCCTGGGTGGCTCAGTTGTGAGTGTCCAACTTCGTCTCAGGTCATGATTTCATGGTTCATGAGTTTGAGTCCCACATCAGGCTCGCTGCTCTCAGTGCAGAGTGTGCTTTGGATCCTCTGTCCCCCTCTCTCTTTGCCCCTCTCCACTTGTGCTCTCTCTCAAAAATAAACAAACAAAACCCTCAACAATAAAAAGACAAACCCAGTTTAAAAATGGGCAAAGAATTTGAATAGATATTTCTCCAAAGAAGATATACAAATGTCAAATAAGCACATGAAAAGATGCTCAACATCATTACTCATTAGAAAATGCAAATCAAAACCATAAGAAACCACTTCACACCCAGTAATTGTTAATTTTTTTTAATGGATAATTACAAGAGTTAGCAAGGTTGTGAAGCAACTGGAACCCTCTCATACATTGCTGTCAGTAATGTAAAACAGTACAGCTACTTTGAAGAACAATTTGACAGTTCCTCAAAAAGAATTACATAGAATTACATATGACCCAGCAAGTCCATTCCTAGATACATACTCAAAAGAACTGTAAACAGGTATTTAAACAAATATTTGTACATGACTGTTGATAGTTATACTATAAACAATATCCAAAAATGTGGAAATAATCCAAATGTCCATCAACTAATTAATGGGTAAACAAAATGTGGTATATATATCCATACAATGGAATATTATTCATCCATAAAAAGGAATAAAGTACTGATACATGTTACAATGTGGATGGGCCTCAAAAACATGATAAGTGAAAGATGTCAGACACAAACGATCCCATTCTGTATGACTCCACTTCTAGGAAATATCCTGAGTAGGTAAAGCCATAGCGACAGAAAGCAGATTAGTGTTTGCCAAGGGCTGGAAATAAGAGTAAATAGAAAGTGACTACTTAATGGGTACAGGGTTTCCTTCCAGGGTGATACAAGTGTTCTGGAACTACACAGAGGTAATGGTTACACCACATTGTAAATGTATTAAATGTCACTATATTGGGCACTTTAAAATGGTTAATTTTATGTTGTGTGAAGTTACCTCAATAAGAAAAAAAAGAAGTGAAAGCAGACGTTCACACAAAAACTTGTACACAATTGTTTACAGTGCTATTATTCATAATAGCAAAAAAGGAGAAACAACCTAAATGTTCACCAGTTGATGGATAAACAAAACTGGTATACCCAAACAATGAAGTATTACTCAGTCATAAAAAAATGAAGTACTGTCACATACTCAGTATGGATAAACCTTGAAAATATTATGCTAAGGGAAAGAAGCCAAACACACAAAGGACACATATTATATGATTCCATTTATATAAAACGTCTAGAACAGGCAAATTCACAGAGACAGAAACTAGATTAGTGCTTGGCAGGGGACAGAAAGTGGAGAATTGGGATTAACTGGTAATAAATATAAGGTTTGTTTTGGGAGTAACAAAAATATTCTGGAATTAGACAGCGATGATGACTGCACAACACAGTGAAAATGCTAAAAATCCACTGCAGTGTACGTTATTACAATAATGAATTTTATATGATGCGAAATACAGAAGTAAAAATCAAAGACTTATCACCTGTTTACAAGTATATGTTAAATATAAGGACACAATCAGTTAAAAGTAAAAGGACAGAAAAGGATGTAACATGCTACAAATTCTTTCATTAATCAAAAGAAAATAAGAGTTGCTATGTTAATATCAGACAAAGTAGACTATAAAACCAAAAGAAAAAGAAAAAAACAAACAAAAAAACCCAAGAGTTATTTCAAAGATAAAGGGGATCATTTTATAATGATAAAGAGGTCAATGCATCAAGAAAATATAATCAATCCTAAATGTTTATATTCCTAATAACAGCACTTTAAAATACATGCTGCAAAAATTAATAAATTGCAAAAAGGGGCACCTGGGTGGCTCAGTCAGCTGAGGGTCCTTGATTTCAGCTCAGGTCATGATCCCAGGGTTATGGGATCAAGCCAAGCATCAGGCTGTGTGCTGACCATGGAGCCTGCTTAGGATTCTCTCTGTCTCTCTCTCTCTTTCTCTCCCTGCCTCTCTTCCCCTGTTAATGCTCACTCTCTAAAAAAATTTTTTTAATTAAAAACAAAAACAAAAACGCAATATCTATCAAATTAACCAGGATTCTTCACAGAGCTAGAACAAAAAAACCTAAAATTTATATGGAACCAGAAAAGACACCGATAAGCCAAAGCAATCTTGAAAAAGAAAACCAAAGCAGAAGGCATCACAATCCTGACTTCAAGATGTATTACAAAGCTGTAATCATCAAGACAGTATGGTACTGGCACAAAAACAGACACTCACATCAATGGAACAGAATAGAGAACCCAGAAATGGACCCACAAACCTATGGCCAACTAATCTTGACAAAGCAGGGAAGACTATCCAATGGAATGAAGACAGTCTCTTCAGCAAGTGGTGCTGGGAAAAATAGACAGCGATATGCAGAGAAATGAATTTGGACCACTTTCTTACACCATACACAAAAATAAACTCAAAATCGATGAAAGACCTAAATGTAAGACAGAAAACTATCAGAATCCATGAGGAGAAAGCAGGCAAAAATCTCTTTGATCTTGGCCACAGCAACTTCTTAACATCTCCAGAGGCAAGGAAAACAAAAGCAAAAATGAACTACTGGGATCCCATCAAAATAAAAAGCCTTCTGCACAGTGAAGGAAACAATCAGCAAAACTAAAAGGCAACCGACAGAGTGGGAGAAGACACTTGCAAACGACATATCAGATAAAGAGTTAGTATCCAAAATCTATAAAGAACTTATCAAACTCAACACCCAAAAAACAAATAATCCAGTGAAGAAATGGGCAAAAGACATGAATAGATACTTCTTTAAAGAAGACATCCAGATGGCCAACTGACACATGAAAAAATGCTCAACATCACTCATTATCAGGGAAATACAAATCAAAACCACAATGAGATACCACCTCACACCTGTCAGAATGGCTAACATTAACAACTCAGGCACAACAGATGTTGGCAAGGATACGGAGAAAGAGGATCTCTCTTGCACTGCTGGTGGGAATGCAAACTGATGCAGCCACTCTGGAAAACAGGATGGAGGTTCCTCAAAAAATTACAAATAGAACTACCCTACAACCCAGCAATTGCACTGCTAGGTATTTATCCAACGGATACAGTTATACTGTTTTGAGTGGGCACATGCACCCCAATGTTTATAGCAGCACTATCAACAATAACCAAAGTATGGAAAGAGCCCAAATGTCCATCAATGGATGAATGGATAAAGAAGCTGTGGTCTATATACATAATGGAGTATTACCCAGCAATCAAAAAGAATGAAATCTGGCCATTTGCAACTATGTGAATGGAACTAGAAGGTACTATGCTAAGTGAAATTAGTCAAAGGAAGACAAATATCATATGACTTCACTCAGATGAGGACTTTAAGACACAGAACAGATGAACACAAGGGAAGGGAAGCAAAAGTAATATAAACACAGGGAGGGGGACAAAATATAAGCGACTCTTAAATATGGAGAACAAACAGAAGGTTACTGGAGGGGTTGCGGGAGGGGGGATGGGCTAAATGGGTAAGGAGCATTAAGGAATCTACTCCTGAAATCATCGTTGCACTATATGCTAACTAACTTGGATGTAAATTTTAAAAAGTAAAATAAAATTCAAGAGAAAAGAAAGAAAAAAATTTAAAAATACTGCAAAGAAACAAACCTACAACTATACTTGGACATTTCAACATCCTTCTCTCAATAATTTATAGAGCAAGCAGACAGAGTATCATTAAGGATACAGAAGACTCAAACAGCACTATGAACCAACTTGACCTGAATGACATTTATAAAATACTCCCAACAAGAAACTGAATAAGCATTCTTTTCATGTGCACAAAGAAAATTTACAAAGCTGGGCCATAGTCTGGGTTATAAAACAAATCTCAACAAACTTAAAGAATCCTTATTTTTTATTTTTAATATAAACCAGTATTAATCAGGGAGGGGGTGCTGAGGGAGACTGGCCTCTAAGAAGGGAGCATTTAGAAATGGTGGAGATGGAATTTGGCTGTCACAATGACTTTGGGGGTCTGCTGAGGATAGTCCAACATGATAACATGATGTCCTAATCAAAAGACAAATAATGTCCCCATGTCTCCCTACAGTGTCCATTGAAAAACATTATTCTAAACCAATTAGGAAATTCAGAAAGTAGCAGAGTTACATGTGAAAGTTACACTAGGTCTCAGCTGTCCAGCCACTCTACTCTCACCTCTACATAAAACAGAAATATAATGTGAGGAAAATGAGTAAACAATTGTCAAGTGCTTATACTACTAGGAATAAAGGTATAGGTAATTCATGAAACTATTAACTGTTTAAAAATAAGCATACACAGGGGTGCCTGGGTGGCTCAGTCGGTTAAGCATCCGACTTCGGCTCAGGTCATGATCTCGCAGTTTGTGGGTTCGAGCCCCACGTCGGGCTCTGTGCTGATGGCTCAGAGCCGGAGCCTGCTTCAGACTGTCTTCCTCTCTCTCTGCCCTTCCCATGCTCATGTTCTGTCTCTGTCTCTCAATAATAAATAAATGTTAAAAAATTTTTAAAAATAAAAAAATAAGCATGCACAAAACTAAGTTATCAACACACTAATAAAGTTAGAATAAATGTTCAAGAATGCAAAGAAAAAACTACATCTTTTTGAACAAATGTTATAAAAATAAATCTCTTCCCTACTTCTTTAATGTAGACAAATTTTCTTTCCCACATAAATCAGGAATCATAGGTAGGTATAGACTAATGTACCTCTCAATAGATAGTAACAGTTTATTATATTAAGGACCTCACCTTATGAGCTGCAAAACTGCGTTCATTTTTTTCTAGTGCTCTTTTTGCATACTCTAGGGCTTCATAGACCAAGAGCTTTTTCTCCTCTTCTGAGGTTCCACTAAGCTGAGCTATATCACGTGATGCCCGTGCCAAACGCCACAGTAACTCTGCGTCTTCACTAATTTGAAATAAATATAAAATAACCAGTTTAGCTCAAATGTAAAAATTGTTAAAGGTCACAGCACTAATGAATACATAATGATGGTCTGACAGGTCAGTGAAGATTTAGCAGTGTCAAAAGTCATTATTCACAATGCTATATTCTTTCACACAAAAACTTTATTTGCTAAAATTTCCTACAAAATACTACACATAAATATTAAACTTTCTTATGATATCTAAAATACTAACTTCCTTAGAAAAGACCTTTGTATTTTAATTCTCCAAACACTTGCACTACAAATTCAACATGTAACTTAAGGCTTTGGCACTTCAGACAACTCACTACCTGGTTCAGATAGTCCCATAAAATAAATAAGTTTTATAGACAGGATCATGCTTTAAAAAACAAAACTGCTATATCCATAGACCAAAATACAGTACCTGGCACACAATAGGCATATGATAAATATGTGTTAATAAATGATTGAATATAACAAAATCTCAAGATAAATCCTATGTTTGCGTGTGTCATCCATTCCATGATGCATGAAATATTTCAAGTAAGGGCACTGGACCCCTTGAAGAACTTCCATTTGAAAATACTTTTATAAACTAAGAAATGGTTAATAAATGAAATAGTAACCATAATTAAGAGTTAGAAATATTATTTAAAACATTAGTCTTTTAATCCTTTTTATTAAATGTCTGCCCTTAAGCCCATTATATATTTCTTAACAAAAAATGGTATTCACCTGGGGGGCCTGTGTGGCTCAGTCGGTTGAGCATCCAGCTCTTGATTTCAGCTAAGGTCATGATCTCACGGTTATGGGATCAAGCCCTGCATGGGGCTCTGCACTGACAGCAGAGCCTGCTTGGGATTCTCTTTTTCCCTCTCTCTCTGCTCCTCCCCTGCTCACGTTCTCTCTCGCTTACTCTCTCAAAATAAATAAATAAACTTAAAAAAATGGTAGTCACGTAAAATTTTGAAACTAAAGGTAGCAACTGTATATCTATAATTAAATATGGGGTAACTATCTTACAGCTTGCTTTTCAAGTAATTACTGAAATGACTATAAAATACCAAACCAGCCCCTACAAGTAACTAAGGGGAACATGGAGAGGAAAAAATGGATCCTATAGACATTTGGGAAGTAAAATTGATGGGTTGTGGTGGAAAACTGGTCTTGGGAATCTAAGAAAGGTAGCTGAAAATGACTCAATATCTTTAGCTTAGAAGATTAAGTAAATATGTGGTCTGGCAATGCCATTTTAGCCTTATTTAACCTATTTAATAGGGTAGAATCTCCTTCCACTTGAATCCTCCCCCAAACTGACTACATAGTGATACTCTGGACTAAACATGTAATCTAATACTTAAAATGGAAAAAGGAGGCATTTTTAGTTTCTCTAAAAAACTGCTTCTAAATTGATACACAGGGGCGCCTGGGTGGCTTAGTCATTAAGCGTCCGACTTCAGCTCAGGTCATGATCTCACGGTTCATGAGTTCAAGCCCCGCAATGGGCTCTGTGCTGACAACTCAGAGCCTGAAGCCTGCTTCGAATTCTGCATCTCCCACTCACTCTGTCCCTCCCCTGCTTGCACTCTCTTTCCCTCTCAAAAATAAACATTAAAAAAAAAAAATTTGAAGTGATACACAGATACTATTCAATGGTGGCATATGATCATCCTAATTCATTTATATCCTATGCCAGTAAGAAATTAACTTAAAAAGATGAGAAATATACAACATAGATATATGAGATAACCATATATTCAACAACTACCTCATATGATCCAAAGCAAAATAACAAATGTAAAAAAAATACTTCAACATTCTACTAGAATAACTATGGAGAATCACCTTTATTAAATCATTGAGATACATGTGGCACTTGTGAATCATTTACTGAAACATTATACTATAAATTAAACACTAAGAAACATTATTTTGCAGTAAAATTTTTTTTAAAAAATATAAAAATTTCAAGCACCAAGAACCATCTTAATTGTTAAATAACAAAAACTTTGAGGAAACTGCAAACCCAAGCCTATCATATATTGCCTACCTTTCCTTGTATTGAGTCAGCAACTGATAAAGTTTTTCTGTTTCTCCACTCTCATATAGGTAGTCTGCTTGTTCAAGAATTTCTTCAACTCTGAAGACTAAAAATGAAAAAGACACAATAAAGTAGGTCTTCCCAAGCCAGATGGCAATAATGCTAAGAAATATAAACACTTTCATATATAAGAAAAAGAAATTAGATATAGAAATCACCTATAAAGAAGTATCAGAAATTCTGAAGAACCTATATTTAAGTGTAGTAGAAATAAGTAAATGAAGCTATCGCAGTTAAGTGTTTACTGAAACCGGAGAAAAGAAAAACATAGAAAACTTATTGTGGAACTGACTAAATATATTTTTTTAAATGCAATTTCCTGCAAGAAAGTTATGGTACCCTTACTCTCCATACACACAAACTCTCTGTTGTCGTTGCTAAATACCATTCATTGTTGAAAATGATGATGTAATATCCACTTCCAGTACTGAAAATTATTAATTTGAATGAACTGCACCACACTGTTTCACTAGACTCTATGATCTAACTTACACAGATGCTGTTATAGAAAGAGTCAAATCTGTCATCAAAAACTTACATGAATTTAACTACACAGAGAATCTGAAACTACCCTCACTGGCACTATACACCAACCAATTCATTAACTAGTTTATACATTACTACAAAACATACAAACCTTATAGACAACATGATGCTCTAAAAAAAGTTGATTAGTTCCTGAAAAAAAAACAGTAAGCTTGAATTTCAGGATATTCCAATTATTACTAAGGAACAACATACGGAATTGTCTTCTATAAGGGTACAGTATTACTTAGTCCTACAGATAAGCCAACATTTCAATATGTTCAATTAAGTTTATTATTTACCTTAGTATGCTTTAATTGATAAGAATGTATTTGAGGTTTAATTTTTTTAAAAATTAAGCTCTAGACCAGAAAAAAATCTCCTGAATTTGACACTATATGAAGTATTTTTTTACTAAGTTAGCATCATGATATACTTATAACTAGCTTAAGAAAAATTAAATGAATTCGCAAATTCTTCTTTAATCCTACCTCAATCTGGTTGGGTGTTAGAATTTAATATTCACATGGCTGGTTAACTTTCTTAAGTTTGCTTCCATTTTATTGTATATTTTTATCAGTGGCTGACTGTCCAAATTTGGGTTACAACAACCCAAAGATTTTTTTTTAAGTAATCTCTACACCCAAGCTGGGGCTCAAATTCACAACCCCAAGGTCGAGAGTTGTGTCCTCTACCAACTGAGCCTGCCAGGCACTCCCAACAACCCAAAGATTCTTAAAAAGTAGTAATCTTTGCATTCTTAGTCAATATTTGTGGTAGGCAGAATAATGGTCCCCAAAAGGTCTACATCTTAATCACCAGAACCTGTAAAAATGTATAGGTCTCATGGCAAAGGGGAATTAAGTTTGTAACTAGAATTAAGGCTACTAATCAGCTAACCTTAAGATAGGAAATGATCTTGGATTAGCCAGGGGGCCCAATATACTCCCAGGAATCCTTAAAAGTAGAAGACGAAGGCAGAAGAAGAAAGTCAGATGAGGTATAACAAAGAAAACAAGGCCAGAGTGAAATGATTGCTGGTTTGTAACATGGAGGAAAGGGGTCTTCAGTAAAGGAATGTGGAAAGCCTTTAGAAGCTGAAAATAAGAATTCTCTCCTAAAGCCTCCAGAAAGAAATACAGCCCTGCCGACTCCTTGATTTTAATCTACCGGGACCCATTTTGGGGACTTCTGAACTACAGAACTGTAAGATAATAAATCTATGTTGTTTAAGGTTACTAAATTTGTGGTAATTTGTTACAGCTGCTGTCACACAAAACTTATACAATATTAAAAATACTAATCTGGCATATTTGAATGTATACATGGTATGTGTAAATAGCAAAGCTATATTTAAATCTATTCACTGATTTTTCTCAGACTTTCCAAGAAGACTGATAGAGATTACTGTCCTTAACGTGATCTAGGAATGCTTCAACTCATCATCCACACAATTAAAAGAAGAATGTAGAAAGAAAGTTAATAATTTAAAATGATTTAAATCTTTTGTGCACTATTCTTAACTTCTTAAATCACTTATTTCCTATTTCTTTATTATACAGTATAGTACCATAAGCTATAATATCCAGGGTTTAAATATGTTTTTAATTCTTAAACAGAAATTTCTAAAATCATACAGTGTGCAATTTATAAGAAAAAAATGCACTTACTCTGACACTACAGACTCACATAGGCACTAGGGTGGGAGCATACTGTAGACCACTCATATCTGCAAATCAGCTGTGTTTTGTTTTGTTTTGTTTTTTAATTGTTTAATGCTCTGTACTTTTCCTGAAAATATTTAAAAATAAGCTATGTTACTGACATAGAGAGACCATATTCTATAAAATGGACTACACTTTTAAAGTAAATTACTTTTCAACTTAATAATGAATATCCAGGATGAACTGAGATATTAATTCAGCTGTACAATGAAATCTTAAATTTAGCCTAAAATGAATATGCACAAGATCATAATTTTTAGAATTTAAAAAAATGTCACTGATGTGACCTAAGTTAGTAAATTTTGGCTTTCTGGTTTTTCTTGGTACGTGTACTCTTAACCATGTGAGAGGTATCTGGACAAAAACTCTACTCCTCTAAGCAAGCAAAACAGCTCTATTTCTAGAAGTTTCTCCTTATAGAACTTACAAATGAGTATCTAGATTTTTTCAGATACTCTAGGATTTTTCTAGGGTTAGAAGGCTCTAAGTAGCAACATCATCAAAATTTAAGGCAAATTTTTCACATCAACAATACTGTGCCTAAGCAGTACTGGATGCACAGTACCTCTTTATGCCCTGCTGTAGTACAATGAAACACAGATGAAGGAGCACTAGCCTCAGTTCTGTAGATTCATCAAAGAGGAATCAATACAGGTATATGAAGAGAGACAAGTGAAGTGATATGACGAATCTTTATTTACTAATGGGCCACTTATAATTATCTTTTAGGTACTTTACAAGTGAACTTTCACACACACACGCGCGCGCGCACACACACACACACACACACGAGTACTGTGACTGTATTAGCATATCTTTAGGAGTTTTAAATTTTGTCTATTTTAAGGAAATAATGAAAAACTTTCTACTGGAGTTCTTCAATTACAACCAAGTGGGTATTTGCATTATCTTGTGGTAAATATAGACATTACCATTTTAAAAATGAGTCCCACAATCCCATCCAAATGAAAGGTCAAAAAAATATATATGCCCTTAATTTCTAAAAACATCTCACTTCAGAATAGGATTTTATCCCAGTATATTGATGAGGAAAAAAAATTTTAATTGGCTTCAATGGTGAAGCAACTCTAAAGAGAAGCAGTTTTGATGAGCAGAATTCTCTAAAGATCATTTCCTAAAAAATATAAAGATCACAGCACACCAAATGGGAGTCAGATATATGACAGAGTAAAACTTGTAAGGAGTGATGGAATTAAGACTTTATAGAAACATGAATCATTTTCCAAGTTAAAAGAAAATCTGATCTCTATATTTTATCAATAATTGATTTTTTTCCCCAAGGGCTATGGCCTAGTCTCACAAATTATAATGAGCATGCCAATCAACTAATTATAAAATGACATTTTATGTAAGAAAACAAAGCTAAAGAAAATCAAAGTAGGCTAAATAAATATCCATACTCCATATTTTGTATCAACGTTCTAAGTGCTCAAAATATGCTTGAAAACACAGGAAGGATTCTAAAATATAAGGCAGCTTTCATTAAAATCTTTAATAAAGACAATACATTTAGATTTCAGAATAAGTTACACCTTAGAATATTAAAAATTGTTTTTCAAGGTCAAATCAAGGTTTTATTTGGTGTTAGAATTGGAATCAACAGAGCTATTTTTGTTTGTAAATACTTTTATTTTTATATTTGTAGAGGAAGTTACAACTTTTTTTTAAAACAGCATATAAATGAATATGAAATCCAGCCAGAATGAAAGAATTGGTATATACTGGATGAAAAGAACCAGAACTTCTATAACACGTTAAACACATACATCATACATTTAGACCAAATAGCAACTACTATATATATACATATATGAATTCAAGTTTATTCAAAAGTTTGATATATAATCCTATTAACTACTATCTCTCCATCAATAACTTCATAAGGGTGGCTTTAAACACCTTAAACCTTGATCTCCTTATTTCCCAGAGCTTTTCTGCACTCTTTCAAACAGACCGCCTCTTCAGGGGTCAGGTTTATTTTTAGAACGTCTGCAATACCATCCTCTCTCAGGATACAAAGAACACTAAGGAATACCTTTTCATTTATTCCATAGAGGCCTTTAGTTATGGTGGAAATTGGATGCACTCTCCTAAGATAGTTCAAAATGCTTTCCATTAAATTAACTACAGATAGGCCAACAGCCCAATTACTATAACATTTCATTTTAACCATCTCATAACCACAGGTTATCACTTCTTTGGGGACATTTTCCCAGTGCTCAGGATCTTTATCCATTCCTATTTCTGAATTCAGATCCTTCAACGGGATACCAGCAATGTTAACTCCACTCCACACAGGTACACTTGAGTCTCCATGTTCTCCAAAGATCCATCCATGACAACTTCTGGAGTGGATACCGAGCCTTTGCCCAATAAAGAAACAGAAATGGGCAGTATCCAGATACAGCCACTTCCAATAACAGGGAAAATGCACTCAACTTCCAAGCTACATAAGTTAACATATCCACTGGACTGGAAACCACTATCATTTTGCACTGGGGACTATACTGGGTAATGTTGGGAATCATTAATTTAAAGAAGGACACATTTCTCTTGACTACATCAAGGCATGTTTCTCCTTTTCCTGGACATGCACCTGCTATGATAATCACTGGGTTGGAGTTTGCACTGACAAGGTAATCTTTGCTGGAAAATATATTTGGCATTTTCATGAAAGAGCTGCCATGTTGAAGATCCACTGTCTCACCCTTCAGTTTGCCTTCATCAACATCCACAAAGGCAACTTCATCACTCAAGCCTTTGAATAAGATGTTGATACCACAGGCCATGCCAACTGATCCAGTTCCTATAACGGAGATCTTATTGTGATGAACTGTCTCCTCTGAAGTGAAATTCTTAGTAAGCTCACACCTGAAAGTTATAATCTTGGAGATTGGACTGAAGGACCAGCTGTCCCTAAAGGGGATGCATGCCACCTGGCAGGGACACAGAGCCATCCCTAGGCAAAAGAAATTCACTCCTATGGTGCCTGGTCTCTGGCTTGCCCACAGGATTCCCCCAGCCCAGCTCATGGTGTCTCATGCAAGAAGTAGAGGAAGAGAATGGGGAAAAAAGCCACACCAGTGTTCTCTGAGGCACAAAGAAACAGGTTTAATACACTAAACCCCTAATTCTCCTCCCCCACCCCACCCTGCCAGCTAGCTACTGTGGCTACGCAAGACCACACCCAGTTTGTGCGACCCTCACAAGCTGTCTAGCACATTAAAATGTTCTTTTTAATCTACTGAATACACAGTAATTTTAAATAAAAACACCTTTGAAAAAAGGAGCTATTACCATTAAAGCTAAAATTAATTTCACCTTTGCCTCTCTTTTGTTGCTCAGGGAAGCACTACAAATTTGCACTAATTTTCTGTAAGGAAATGGTGCTAAAGCACACTGAAACTGTGACAGATGAAAAAAAATTGATTAAAATTCTCATTTCTGCTCTGACACTTTGACTTTGAAGAAGTTTTAACTTTGAGCTTCTTTTCAAAAGTTAATACTATAATGGGTGGAGCCCGGCTGGCTCAGTCAGTAAAGAATGTGACTCACGATATCTCGGTCCTAAATTTAAGCCCACCTTGGGCAGAGTTCACTTTGAAAAAAATAGTAGGGGCACCTGGGTGGTTCAGTCGGCTAAGTGTCCGACTTCAGGTCAGGTCATGATCTCACAGTTCGTGGGTTCGAGCCCCACATCGGGCTCTGCGCTGACAGCTCAGAGCCTGGAGCCTACTTCAGATTCTGGGTCTCCTCTCTCTGCCCCTCCTCCACTCATGCTCTGTCTCATTCTGTCTCTCAAAAATAAATAAATATAAATTTAAAAAAATTGTTTTAAATACCATAATGGAATACGAACACACACACACACACACACACACACACACACACACACACACAGAAAAATCTTAAAACTGCAACACCTCTCAAGGATAAGTTTTAAAAAACTATCATGTCATAATACACTTTTGTCCTAACTACTTTACAAGGTTTCTATGAGAATTGAGGTTAGGGTGAAAAGTCTACGGAATCAAATCCTCTACTTTATCCTTCATAAAAATTATCCATTAAAAAAGGAAAAGATAAAACAAAAACATAGTAATTCTCAATTATTTGTTCTTTTAAAGATAAGAATAGTCATGGGCGAATGAAATCAATAAATAACTAGTAGTTTTTGGCTAATATTCTCAAATTCTTCATCTATCACAACTTTAAAAAGAACATCTATTCAAAATAAAATCTCTGCTTCCTTCCCCAGTCACCTTCTTGATGATTAAAAGGTGGGGACTATAAAAAATAAAAAGGTTTAACTCATAAATTAAAAGTTTTTTTTCCGGGGCACCTGGGGCAGTCTGTCAGTTAAGTGTCCAACTTTGGCTTAGGTCATGGTTTCATGGATCGTGAGTTCAAGTCCCACACCAAGCTCTCTGTTGTCAGCCCAGATCCCAATTTGGATCCTGTCTCCCTTTCTCTCTGCCTCTCCTCAACTCCCTCTCTCTGTCTCAAAAATAAACAAACATTAAAAAAAGGGTTTTTTTCCTAATATACTGAAATTATGGCTCTCTCTACATACACAACTGGTTTAATTACATTTAATTATTTACATATGGCAAGTCTATGTTTACTTATCTATAGAATGCCAAATAAAAAATTTGATGGCATTTTTTTACTTTTCTATCAGTTACTTGATAGTTAGTACAAAATTGCATTGTTGGTAAATAAAATACTTCTACCTCAAAGTAATTGGGCCTTTCCTAACTATGCCAAGAAGAGTGTAATACCTTGGAATTAAGGAAACAAAAAAATCATTGTGTCATAAGGGCCAGATATAGTCTTTGTGGTATATATATCTCTCCCTGACAAATCCCTCAACCGTTTAAAAATGTAAAAAAACAGGGGCGCCTGGGTGGCTTGGTCGGTTAAGCGTCCGACTTCGGCTCAGGTCATGATCTCATGGTCCGTGAGTTCGAGTCCCGCGTCGGGCTCTGTGCTGACTGCTCAGAGCCTGGAGCCTGTTTCGGATTCTGTGTCTCCCTCTCTCTCTGCCCCTCCCCTGTTCACACTCTGTCTCTCTCTGTCTCAAAAATAAATAAAAACGTTAAAAAAAAAAAATTTAAATATCTGGTAGAACAAATTCTCTCTGCTTCCCTTTAAAAAAAAAAAAAAATGTAAAAAAACATTCTTACCTCAAGGGTCCCATAAAACTACAAAGTATTAATAGAGTATTTCTCACTGAAGGAACTCTAATTACTAGAAGAAATTATATATATATACAGATATATATACATATTCACACAGATATAACATACACAGATACATACATATATATATTATCAGACTCACTAACAAGTAGAGAAAAGCAGAAAATAATATAGCCTTTAACAATGTTAGTTTCATTACCTATTCAAAAACAACTCTAAGTCATTGACAAAATATAAAAAACATAAATAACTCTAAGTAGTCCACATGTTTAGCTTAGGCTTACCTTTGGCTATGGCATGAACCACAGCAGCCTGGGAAAATACTTGATATGCTTCAAAACCCAAATAAGATAAGGCTGAGAATAAAAGGCTTCTTTTGAAAGCTCCTAGGTTTCCCATCACCTATGGAAACAATTATGGTCAGAGTTATCAAACACAAAATTTGCAGGAACAGCTACTCCTAGCAAAAATTAATTAAAAAAAAAAAAATCACATCAATTTTATCCTACCCCCAAAGCAATCAATCCTAAGCATATTGGAAGTTCAGGGGTACCTGGTTGGCTCAGTCAGTTAAGCGTCCGACTCTTGACTTTGGTTCTGGTCATGGTCTGGCACAGTTCCTAGAGTTTGAGGCGTGCATCAGGTTCTGCACTGACAGTGCAGAGATTGCTTGGATTCTCTCTCTGGCTCCTCCCTGTCCCTCTCTCTCTCCCTCAAAATTAATAAATAAACTTAAAAGAAAAAGAATATTGGAAGTTCAAAATTTATTTCATCAAATTCTTCAGTGAAACTACTTCACAAAGTTACCTTATAGGGAGAGTATATCCTTTTTCAAGAAAAGTTTCATAACAATGGCTAAGGCTAATGATAGTAACTTATCTAACAATCACAGTTATGCTGGTAAGTGCTGCATTATAAGATCTACATTTCATTTTTAAAAATGTTTTTCAAATGTTTATTTATTTTTGAGAGAGACAGAGACATAGCACAAGCAGAGAGGGGCAGAGAAAGAGGGAGACACAGAATCTGAAGCAGGCTCCAGACTCTGACCGGTCAGCACAGAGCCTGACGTGGGGCTTGAACTCACGAACTGTGAGATCATGACCTAAGCCAAAGTCAGATGCACACCCAAATGAAGCACCCAGGCACCCCAGATCTATATTTCATTTGAGGAGGCATGGATATTGTAACTGCATGAAATAAAATATAAGATTCTAACATATAAGTACCAATCTTAACAGATGAGATGAAAATTATCAAATATGGTGATTACTACACATAAAAAATATGCATGGCTTTTAAAGATATCTTCAAAAGTGATCCACAAAACCCAGTTTTTAATTAAACAATAAAGAGCATATTCAAACATATTTATAAATTAATTTTCATAATTATGGCCAGAATTCTCAAAACCAATGGTAAAGAAGGAGTATATATATGGACATCACTCCACCAATTCTTTGCTACAACAGTTCTTCTCTTTCACATAAATAGTATCATTTTTTCCCTTTCTGTTGATTCATTCCCACTGGTATGAGCCAAGCTATACTATCTTTATAAGTTGTGGTTTTCTTTTATTAATTTTTAAAAGTTTTAAGTTTTTTTTAAATTTTTTTAATTTAATTTTAATTTTCTTAATTTTAAAAGTTTTCTTAAAAGTTTTAATTTTAACTTCCTCTTGAATTCACTTCTCTCTTTAGTCTCATTTCTAACTTCTCTTTACAGCAAAAGTTTTAAAAAGTTGTCTCTACTCAGGGCACCTGGGTGGCTTACTTAGTCAGTTAAGTTTCCAACTCAATTTCGGCTCAGGACATGATCTCATGGTTCATGGGATGGAGCCCCATGTCAGGCCACACTAACAGTGTGGAGTCTGCTTGGGATTCTTTGTCTGATTCTCTCTGCCCCTCTCCCTGCTTGTATACATCAGTGCACTCTCTCAATATAAATATTAAAAAAAAAAAAAAAAGTTGCCTGTGCTCTGTCTCCACTTCCTCTCTTCCCATTCACTCTTGAACTCACACAAATCACTTTTATCCCCACAACTCCACTGACAGTGTTCTAGTTAAGGTAACCAAGGATGCAGCTATTTCCTATGGTCAATTCTGAATTCTCAGCTTCCTTGTCCTATCAACAGTATTGGACGGTTGATCATTTCCTTTTTTTTTTTTTTTTAAGTCATGAACGGCTCTTTAATTTTTTAAAGCAACTTTATTGAGACATAAGTGACATAAAATAAATTGCACAAACTTAACATGTACAATTCATTAAAGCATGCATATAAACCCATAAAACCATCACTATGACCACAATCAAGATAATGAAAATATCCACTACCACCACCACCCTCAATTTCCTCATGCCTCTTTCTAGTCTATCCAGCCCCTTTCTTCAGCACTTGCTGTGTTCTCTCACTCTTGGAACACTTTCCTCTTGGCTTTTGGATACTACTATCATTATCTGCAGTTTCAGCAACTGCTCCTTTGCTTTGGTTGGTTCCTCACTAGCCAGGAATATTCTGGGCTTAGTCCCAGATCGTTTCTCTACTTGTTTCATTTTGGTGATCTCATGTCTTTAAATACCATCAATGTGTTAAAAACATACAAACAAAATATGAAGTCTGGATGACTCCTCTGAATTTCAGAATCATGCATCCAGCAGCTTAATCAACATCTACCTCCACATGAAGTACAACAGGCATCTCACATTTATAAGCTAAAACAGCTACTGCTTCCTTTAACTTTACCCACCTTACAACTTCCCTTTTCAGGGTAAATGGAAACTAGAGTTTCCATTCTTCCAGATGTTTAGGTTAAAAAAAAAAAAAGCCAACAAAAAACCCTGTAGCCATCCTAGAGTCTCTCTCATGACTCACATCTGACCCATATTTTAACTTCTCATAAGGATCTAGGACAGGAATGAAGAATCCAACATACTCCAATTTGCTGAGTGCTTTGTTTACTTTTTTGAGCATGAATATTCAAGACACTGCACAAAACTGGATTCAAAACAAAACAGCAAAATAGGAAAACTGATTTGACAAAGTTACAATTTTAACATTTAATTTTCTGAGTTAATTCATATTTACCAAGGAGAAGCAAGATGGGGTTAGGGACAGAGGGTATGGGGAGTGAGTGTGTATGGTGGTAGTGATACTTAGAAAAAGAAGGAAAAGACTAAGATTTCATCAGTAAGTCTCCTAGTTCCCTATTTTTACTGCAGATGTATCACAAGGTAGAAAAGTTTGCAGAGATTATTATAACTTGAGAAAACTATACATTTACAGTGTTCAACCTCCATGCTGATGTCATGCTCAACAAATAATATTCTAGCTTTCTGAGAGGGGAGAAAATGCAGTATTGGGCAGCTGACATTTATATTTCTTACCGTAAATTAATGAAGTGACAGTTTACCAGTTGTACTCTTTTACTAGTTTGGTTAATGTGAAGCAGCTCTCTGCTCATCTGTGAGAAAATAGATAAAAATCATGTTTCTGGAACTAAAAATAAGTCAATTAAAAGAATCAGGACTCAGTGGCCCCCTAAAGACACTAACAACTTGTGAGACTCTGAGACAGTTAGAATGTGCCATTTTACTTTGCACCTCCAATACTCTGTACGATGCCTTTCATATAATGAATTCCCAAAAAATATTTTTCAACCGAAGAAGCAGGCTATGTCCTAGACAGATCTTTTCTTCAACATTGATTATACTAAGTTCAAGCTAGAAGGAATTCAAAAATACAAACTCATCACTAGATAGAAAGGAATGTGTGCCTACCATCTCCTGGTTTTCTTCCTAATTTCCTGTCAGCTCCTCCTCCTCTTAAATGTTGGAATTTCTCCATAGTATGTACTAGGCCTTCTTCTAGTCTTACTAGAAAGTACTTTCAACCTCTACCATGTCATCATTTACAACTATATGCTAAAGACTCCTGAATCTGTATCTCCAGCTCAGACTTCAGAAGGTAAACACCAGACCTATCAAACTACTGTCTATTCTATACGTCAACTTGGCTATCTCATGACAGTCACGTTAATTAGCCCAAAACATAGCCCAAAACATCTCATCTCCCTCTTTACCTCTCCAAATTGCTTCTGTCCTCCTATTCCAGCAAATAGCGTCACCATCTATCTTGTTGTTCTAGCCAGAAACTTGAAGAACTAACTCGACTCCTTCCTTTCAACTTCCACATCAAAGCTATTTTTAGGTCCACTAAGTTCGAATCCTTAATGTACTTTGAATGCATCCACTTATTTCCATTTCCATGGCTACCACTAAAGTTCAAACTACTACATTTCTCACCTGTGCCATAGCAATGATCACTTATCGGGTGTACAGAATACACTCTAACCTATCCATTCTTGGTCCTAGACAAAGTTATTTTTTGCACAAAAATCTGATCAAATAATTTCCCTGTTTAAAACTTTTTCATGGTTTCTTATAACCTTTAGAAAAAATTAGGGGTGCCTGGGTGACTCAGTCAGTTGAGCATCCAACTTTGGCTCAGGTCATGATCTCATGGTTAGTGAATTTGAGCCCCACATTGGGCCCTGTGTTGACAGCTCAGAGCCCGGAGCTTGCTTCGAATTCTGTGTCTCCTCTCTCTGCCTCTCCCCCACTCACATTCTTTCTCTCTCTCTCTCAAAAAATAAATAAACATTAAAAAATTTTAGAATAAAATCAGAAATACTTAACATCATTTATAAGGTTTTCTGAATCTGGTGTGGTAGGCAGCCTCTAAAGCAGTCCCCAGTGGGCCTGGTTCAAGATGGCAATGTGGAAGGATCCTGAACACATGTCCTCTCACAGACACACCAAATCTACAGCTACAAGTCAAACCATTTCCTCTGAAAGAAACCCAAAGATTAGCTGAGTGATTCCTTCACACTACACAAATGGGGAAAAAAATCCACATGAAAATGAGGAGAGGTGAAACAAAATCTTGCTATAAACCCCAACTGTGGTATGCTAACCCACAATCAGAAGGGAACTCACAATCCCAAGCTTCTCCCTGAAGAGCAGAATTTGAAAACCACATCAGGTACCCCAACTTTTAAGAACTACACTCAAGAGACAAGCCTCCAAACATCTAGCTTAGAAAGTGAATGGAGTTCACATCCATGAGATCTACAAGACTACATATGGGTAACCAAAAACAGTTCTTAAAGGGTTTCTGCAAATTCGCCCACCCCAGAGCCTAGCACAAATGCAACTAATTGAGAAGTACCCACACTTTCTGTGAAAAAGACTTACTTGTGTATCTTAAAACTTCAGCCTGAAGGACAAGCATCTAATTTAATACATATCTAGAGGCCTTCAACAATTTCCTCCAGAGTCCTCGGAGGAAAGGTGCAATCATCGTGCTCTCCCTCTGCTGTGCTCCAGGTCATGGGATCAACTGAAAAAGATATGTACACTTCTAGTACCCCAGCTTCTTTTGCAACTTCCACTTAGGGGATGCCACTTGAATGCCTGGCTCTGGTGGCCAACGGGGCTTACATTTGCGGGCATAATAGGATTTCAACAAATACTAAAACAGTTCTTAACAGGCTTTCCCCAAAGCTGCCGCCGCCCCCCACCCCCAAACCAGGGCACAGCAGACCAAAACACATCCCCAGTTATTCTGTTAAAGAGGCCTATTGGCTTATCTTTATAGCTATGGCCTGAGTTACAGGCTTCTACTTAAAAACACATCTTGGGGCCAACCACAGAGACTAAGGAGGCTGGTTGGTAGGCAGCATTTTCACACTCTCTCTCTGTCCCATCCCACACTGTCAATGTCTTGAAGAAAACAGCTTGTGTAGGCATCTGGCTCACAGGGTTTTGCAGCTGCAACACAGAGGAAACGGAAATATAGCCCACCAGGCCCCCCACCCGCTCTAACAGCCTGGTTCTGAGGGTCAGCAAGGCTTGTGCTCAGGGGTTCAATGGAATGGTAGCAAACAAAGAAACAGTTATTAACTAGCTATCACCCCAGAGCTCAATACAAAGGGAGCAGACAGAAAGCCCAACTCCCAGTCTTCCCCCTGAAAAAGGGATACTGGCATACTTTAAAAGCTACTGCCCTATGGTCTGGCTTCCAATCAGTTTGACTCTACGTACTGACTGAGATCCTCCCTCTTAGGACACTGACAGGTCTTGGCACAACCTCAACTACTAGGAGCCACTAAGAATAAAGCTGCCTGGATAATCACAAAGGTTTGAGAGACAGCTAAGAACTAGGGCAGGATTAAATAAAGCTACAATGGCTTCTCCTACAGAAGCCATTCCTTCAAGAATGGAAGAGACAGCTGTTTTAGCTAATGCATAAAAATCTCAGAGTCAAGGGGGAAAAAACAGAAGAATTATGCTACAAATAAAAAACAAAGTAAAACCTCAGAAAAAGACCTTAATGAAACAGAAGTAAGTGAATTACCTGATTAAGAGTCCAAAATAATGGTCATAAAGGTGCTTACCAACCTAATAAGAATGAAAAAAGTGATAATTTTGAAAATACAGGAAAGTACCAAAGAGAAGTCACAGAGCTGAAGACAATAACTACATTGAAAAGTAACTAAGAGGGTCGCCTGGGTGGCTTGGTCGGTTAAGCGTCTGACTTCGGCTCAGGTCATGATCTCACGGCCCGTGAGTTCGAGCCCCGTGTCGGGCTCTGTGCTGACCGCTCAGAGCCTGCAGCCTGTTTCAGATTCTGTGTCTCCCTCTCTCTCTGACCCTCCCCTGTTCATGCTCTGTCTCTCTGTCTCAAAAATAAATAAACGTTAAAAAAAAAAAAAAAGAAAAAAAAAAGAAAACTAAGATTCAACAGCAGACTAGATGGAATGGAAGAAAGTATGCATGAACTCTAAGACAAGGCAGTGGAACTCATCTAATCGGTGCAGCAAAAAGGAATGAAAAAGAGTGAAGACAGCTTAAGGGACCTATGAGGCAATATCAAGCAGATCGACATTCATATTATAGGTGTCCCAGAAGGAGAAGCGTAAGAGAAAGCGGCAGAAAACTTATTTCAAGAAAGAAAAGACTGAAAATTTCACTAACCTGGGGAAGAAAACAGATATCCAGATAAAGAAAGCAGAGTTACAAATAAGATGAGCCCAAAGACACCCACACCAAGACATATTACTACTAAAAAATCTTAAAAGTGGCAAAAGAAAAGCAACTTGTTATATACAAAGTAAACCCTTCACACAAGAATGAACATATATTTCAGAAGAAACTGCAAATCTGAAGAAAGTGGCACATATTCAAAGTGGTAGAAGAAAAAAAATTGCCAATCAAGAAGAGTCTACCAAACAAAGTTGTCCTTCAGAATTGAAGGAAAAATAAAGAGTTTTTCAGATAAGCAAAACCAAAGTAAGTTCATCACCACAAGACCAGCTTTACAGGTAATCTTAAGGAGTCTTCTTTAAAGAATCTGAAACAAAAGTGCTAATTGGTAACAGGAAAACATGAGAATGCAATGAGCTCTTTTAATTTTTTTTAATCTGTATTTTTGAGAGAGAGAGACAGACAGACAGAGAGAGTGCAAGCAGGGGAGGGGCACAGAGAGAGGGAAGCACAGATTCCAAAGTAGGCTCCAGGCTCTGAGCTGTCAGTACAGAGCCCGATGCAGGGCTCGAACTCACAAACCATGAGATCATGACCTGAGCCTCAGACGCTCAACCAACTGAGCCACCCAGGCATCCCAAGAATACAATTAACTCTTGAACAGCACAGTTTGAACAAAAAGGTTTTAATTTTATGGATCCACCTATGCCCAGATTTTTTATAGTATGGTACTGTAAATGTATTTTCTCTTCTTTATAATTTTCTGGATAATATTCTGTTTTATCCAGCTTACTTTATTATAAAGATATAAGAATATTATAAAAATTATAAGAACATATAACATTTAAAATGTGTTAATTCCTTATGTTATTAAGGCTTCCTGGTAAGCTGGTAGTAATTAAGTTTTTGTACAGTCAAAAGTTATACACAGATTTCATCTGCATGGGGGGGAGGGTTTGCTGCCCCTAACCCCTGTGTTGTTCAAAGATCAACTGTATAACTCTCATAAGTAAAGGCAAATATAGTAAAATACAGAATAATCAAATGTTGCAAAGGTGCTAGGTTAATCACTTACAAAGCTAGTAAGATTAAAGTATGAAAGTAAAAATAATTGTAAATTCAATAATCTGTTGAGGAATACACAAAATGAAAAGAAATAAATCATGACGTAATGACACTGAAAACACAAAATGTGGAGGGAAGTGTAAAAATATAAAACTTTAGAATACATTCTACGGGTACCTGGCTGGCTCAATCAGAGAAGCATGTGACTTTTTATATCAGGGTCATGAGTTTGGGCCCCATGTTGGGTTTAGAGACTACTTAAATAAAGAAATAAACTTTAAAAAGGCTTTTAGAAAACATTTTGACTAAGTGGCTCTCGACTTCAAATAGACTGTTGTAACTTTTTTTTTTTTAGGAAAATACTTCATTTTGTCATGGAAAAAGGCATCAATCAAGATTCATCCTTGAGAAAAAAACTGAAAATTTATTAATTAGTATGTGGGCATCCTGTTCCACATGAAAATGAGAAGATACTATAGGTTCTCTAAGTATTGCAGTCTGGGAAAAAAATAAAAAGGGAAGGGAGAAGAGAAATAGAGAAAAATAAAATCACGTGATTTGGATAACCATCTTACATTATGAATAACCTACCAAGAAATATTTTTTTAAAAATCCTTTGTTTCTACAGTAGCTTTGAGTTTATAGTTCTTGGATTAATTGTATTTCATTGAAGACAGCTCAGTAACAAAAAGCTTCATTTCAGCAATCCCATGTTAAATATTAGTTTAAAAAATACATGAAATAGGGACACTTGGGTGGCTCAGTTGGTTAAGTGTCTGACTCTTGACTTCGGTTCAGGTCATGATCTCATGGTTCCTGAGATTGAGCCCTGCATCAGGCTCTGTGCTGACAGTGCAGATCCTGCTTGGCAGTCTTTCTTTCTCTCTGTTCTTCCCTCACTTGCAGGCATGCACGAGTGCTCTCTCTCTCTAAAAATAAACTAGAATACACATATACATATATATGTTTGTGCGTGTGTATGTGTGTGTGTTGTAAAATAATGCGATTTATTTTTTCCCATCACCCCGGAAATCATAACATTTGTGCAAACTGTTTCGTTTGAAAAAGGGTTAAGCTGTAAATTTTGCCTGAAGCACCATATTTGCAGCCCAATTGAATGCAACATCCACTAGAAGCTGAAATCCACTAAAATCCTAGTTGAGGTTCAGTGCAGTAGGGGAGGAGTGTTGAAAAGACCACTCTGTATATTTGTACTTTGTCTGGATTTACACGTGTCCTTTCAGCAAATGAGGGAGGTTGTCTGTAAAGCTGCTTGCTGTATTTTCCAGTATAACTGTGTTTTGTTCCACAGCAACTGGCTGGCAGAGACAGAAAGGTATGTTTTTCAATGCAGTCACGATCATATGACAAATCATTGATGGACGGGCCAATATTGATCCTGGGGATGACGGCTTGGGGACAGTGGCCTCCCTGGGGATGGGTTTGGTCCAGCTGTACAGGAATGCAATGAGCTCTCTGCTAGAGATGGTATAAAGTTTTTGACGCACATTGCTGACTCCACAGAGCTCACTTCAGAAATCCTGGCCCCATGGCAGGAAACTGTGAACTGATTTGGATCTTTGCCATCTTTTCTCAGCATATCAGTGAAGTGTCTGCAGCAAGTGATGATAAATCAGTTACAAACATGTAGTGTAGACAGGCATGTTTGTTGGAACAGTAATGCTTTTTCTTGCTCTGAAGGATAGGCATTGTATCAGTGCTCATACAGCCAATCACAGAGAATCTGAACAGATTCCTTGAGCAGGTTGCCCTTCTGCCTTCTCTTGCTGCACCAGCAGAGGAAAGGTCCAGGGGGACGTACATGTTGTCATGATCCTCCATCTCACTGTTCGACGCTGAAACAACACCTTTCTTGCTTTTCATTCTGGAATTCCCTCTCCCCTCCCCCCAGTTCCAGCATAGGGCAATGTGAGGGTCTCCAAGGGCCAGGAGTGGGGACAGAGTGGGGACGTGACTGTTGTCCTTTCTGGCCAACTCTCCTGTAACTTATAATTTGTAAGATGAGCTCCAGCCATTATTGTTAATCAAGGTGCTCAGTTCCCAGGCACCTGCTCCTTGAATTGAACTGAAGTGACACTTGGACTTCCTCCTGCTACAATGTTCTGGCAGCCAGCCAGGGGCTCTCCCCTGCCCAACTCACCATCCTCCCCACTCCTCTCCTTTGTTCCCGCTCCTGCTTGGTGTATCTCAGCACTGTCAGAATAAGACAGCTATTATAATTCTTAAAATGTTTTGTGTAAGGCTCATGGTAACTGCAAAGCAAAACCAATAAACACACACAAAAGAAAGTATTCTAAGCATACCACTACAAAAAAATCATCAATCACAAAGGCTGAGAGCAAGAGAAGAAAGCAACACAGGAGTAACAAAACAGCCAGAAAACTATAAACAAAATAGCAATAGTAAATTCATACTTAACAATAATTATTTTAAATGTTAATAGACCAAATTCTCCAATCAAAAGACAGTAGATGAATGGATTAAAAAAAAAAACAAAACAAGGGGCATCTGGGTGGCTCAGTGGGTTAAGCATCTGACTTCGGCTCAGGTTATGATCTCTCAGTTCGTGAGTTCAAGGCCTGCATCGGGCTCTGTGCTGACAGCTCAAAGCCTGGAGTCTGCTTTGGATTCTGTGTCTCCCTCTCTCTCTGCCCCTCCCCCACTCACACTGTCTCTGTCTTGCTCCCTCAAAAACAAATGTTAAAAAATAAAAATTAAAAAAAAAAAACAACAATCAGACTCTACTATATGCTGCTGCCTACAAGAGACATACTTTCGCTTTAAGGACACAAACTGAAAGTGAAGGGTGCAAAAAGATACACGATGCAAATGTGAACTACAGAAAGGTATACTTACATGAAATAAAGTAGACATTAAGACAAAGATTATAATGAGACAAAGTCATTACATAATGATAAAGGGCTCAATCCAACAAGATATAATACTTGTGAATATTTATGCACCTAAGTATATAAAACAAGTATTAACAGACCTAAAGGCAGAAATAGCAATATGGTAATAGTAGGGGACTTCAAGCTTCACTTTCATAAGTGGCTAGATCACAAAGACAGAAAAGCAATTAAAAAATATAAGCCTTAAGCAACATATTAGACCAGATGTACTTAACATATACAGAACATTCCATCTCAAAGCAAGAGAATACATATTCTTCTCAATGGAACATTATTGGGGACAGATCATATATTAGCCAGATCATAAGATCATATATTAAGTCTTAATAAACTTAAGAAAACTGAAATCATATCAGGTGGTTTTCCAAACATAATGGTATAAAACTAGAAATAAATTACAAGAAGAAAACTGGAAAATTCATATATCTGTGGAGATTAAACATCATGCTACTGAACAACCAATAGGTCAAAGAAGACATCAAAAGAAAAATTTAAAAATACTTTGAAGCAAGTGCAAGTGGAGATACAACATATCAAAACTTATGGGATGCAGCAAAAGCAGGTCTAAGAGAAAAGCTCAGAACAATCTATTCCTACATTTAAATAAGCAAAAATAAACCTCCTAATATGTAACCTAATTTTACATCTCAAGGATCGAAACAAAAACAAAAAAACAAAAAATAAACAAACAAAAACACCCTGAAAGCTAGTAAAAGAAATAACAAAGATCAGAGGAGAAATAAATGAAATAGAGACTAATAAGATAACAGGAGACTCACTGAAATAAGTAGCTGGCATTTTGTAAAGATAAAACAGGGTCACCTGGGTGGCTCAGTCGGTTGAGTGTCTTCAGCTGAAGTCATGATCTTATGGTTCATGAATTCAAGCCCCACATTGGGCTCTGTGCTGACAGCTCAGAGCCTGGAGTCTGCTTTGGAGAGAGAGAGGGAGAGAGAGAGAGGGAGAGAGAGAGAGGGAGAGAGAGAGAGGGAGAGGGAGAGAGAGAGAGGGAGAGGGAGAG